>NC_057806.1:439301622-439601622 GCF_018294505.1 Triticum aestivum | reverse complement strand
CATTTTCACGAAAGATATTAAAAAAATGAAGCATATGAGGAAACCTTAATTCCATTTTTTAGTTTTCTTTTATAGACTAAACTAGTGATAAAACAAGAAACAAAAAGATTCGATTGCAAGATCTAAATATATACCTTCAAGCGCTAACCTCCCCGGCAACGGCGCCAGAAAAGAGCTTGATGTCTACTACACCACCTTCCTCTTGTAGACGTTGTTGGGCCTCCAAGTGCAGAGGTTTGTTGGACAGTAGAAAATTTCCCTCAAGTGGATGACCTAAGGTTTATCAATCCACGGGAGGCATAGGATGAAGATGGTCTCTCTCAAACAACCCTGCAACCAAATAGCAAAGAGTCTCTTGTGTCCCCAACACACCCAATACAATGGTAAATTGTATAGGTGCACTAGTTCGGCGAAGAGATGGTGATACAAGTGCAATATGGATGGTAGATATAGATTTTTGTAATCAGAAAATATAAAAACAGCAAGGTAACTAATGATAAAAGTGAGGGAAAACGGTATTGCAATGCGTTGAAACAAGGCCTAAGGTTCATACTTTCACTAGTGCAAGTTCTCTCAACAATAATAACATAATTAGATCATGTAACTATCCCTCAACATGCAACAAAGAGTCACTCCAAAGTCACTAATAGCGGAGAACAAACGAAGAGATTATTGTAGGGTACGAAACCACATCAAAGTTATTCTTTCTGATTGATCTATTCAAGAGTCCGTAGTAAAATAACACGAAGCTATTCTTTCCATTCGATCTATCCTAGAGTTCATACTAGAATAACACCTTAAGACACAAATCATCCAAAACCCTAATGTCACCTAGATAATCCAATGTCACCTCAAGTATCCGTGGGTATGATTATACGATATGCATCACACAATCTCAGATTCATCTATTCAACCAACACAAAGAACTTCAAAGAGTGCCCCAAAGTTTCTACCGGAGATTCAAGGCGAAAACGTGTGCCAACCCCTATGCATATGTTCACGAGGTCACGAAACTCGCAAGTTGATCACCAAAACATACATCAAGTGGATCACGTGAATATCCCATTGTCACCACAAATAAACACATGCAAGACATACATCAAGTGTTCTCAAATCCTTAAAGACTCAATTCGATAAGATAACTTCAAAGGGAAAACTAATCCATTACAAGAGAGTAGAGGGGGAGAAACATCATAAGATCCAACTATAATAGAAAAGCTCGCGATACATCAAGATCGTGCCGAATCAAGAACACGAGAGAGAGAGAGAGAGAGAGAGAGAGAGAGAGAGAGATCAAACACATAGCTACTAGTACATACCCTTAGCCCCGGGGGTGAATTACTCCCTCCTCGTCATGGAGAGCGTCGGGATGATGAAGATGGCCACCGGAGAGGGATTTGTCGGGGGTTGGGTGCGACATATGCCAAAGGATGGGTTATCATGGTGGGAGCAAGCAGAACGTTGCCGGTGCCTGGAAGCGGGATTAGGCGTAGACACGAACGCCGGCGTACTTTGCCAAGGTTCGGGGCTCTCCTAGGAGATAACACCCCTAGTCCTGCTCTACGGGGTCTCCGCATGATCACTAAGGCAAACTGAGTACAAGGGTGCTCCCCGAGTTGTATGCTGGAGGTAGGAGAAGGCAAGGCTAGCTTTCTCCTACCTATATCTCTGGTCTAGTTCTAACGGGTCCGAACCCTTTGCATGGGTGCCCTGGGGGGTTTATATAGGCCTACCCCCCAGGGGTACAAGGGTAATATGACTGGGCATAGGCCCAGCCGTCAGTCTCTTCGGCCGCTGACTGCTGGGGCCCGCCGATCGGGGGGCCCCGCCGACTGGTATGGTACGGAGCCGACAGGCCGTACCCGCCGCTTGGGGGTCTTGCCGGCTACTGATCACTGTGTCGCGCTTCTAATGACGCAGGCTTGGTCAAAGGATCATGGCTACAGTACCGGCGTCATGGCGGACGGTTACTGTAGCCACTCCCCATCTAGTCTGGTTAATGGTGCGTGGGGCCCGTGGGAGGAGCAGGCCGACTCCTAGGGGCCGACCCCCATCGGGTCCGATTGGTAGGGCTCTTCGCCGTCTTCTGGACTCTCGCTGACTGGTGGGGCCCGTCGTCCTTGGGCCATACAGACAGGCCGTCGTGGGAGCAGGACTTCGCGTGCCCGTGGTGACGTCAGGGCTAGCATGGCAACACTGCCGCGCCGGGCGGGGCTCCTTGTTGGTACAATGCACTGTGGCCCGCGCCAGCCCTTAGGAAAGGGAGGGGATGGGCTGCATTGTAGCCATCCCCCACCCCGCCCCCCTTGATGTGGGTACGGGCTTCGAAGGGGCCGCGGGCCGACTCCTCGGAGCCGGCTTCTCTGGAAGCCGTCTGGCAGGAGTCGGCTGGTCTCGACCTCGCCTTCTGGACTCGGCCGTCTACAGGCAGCCGGCTATTTCTCCAGCCGGCTTCCAGAAGGCGGCTCTTTTCCTTGGCTTCCTGAGGGGCGCGGTCAGCCCTGATGTCTTGAAAGATTATGGGCGTCGGGTTAGCCTACCCGTGGCCCATTACTCCGACAGTAGTCCTCGAAGCTAGTGAGGCGCCGCAGGCGACTGGTCGACGAGCCTCAGCAGTTTCCTTTCTCCGAGTGCTTGAGGCGAAGCTTCGTTAGGCTTCTGCCAGGCCGACTGGCCGGAGTCGGACTCACCCAATCTGACTTGTCCAAAATTTTCGAACGCCTCGGCGGGATCCAAGTGGCGTGCTAGCTAAGCTTCTGGGCCGCTGCCCATTTCAGGCCTGTCACGTGGCGACGTGCGGCCGGGCCAGGCTGCCCACCCACGCGCGCGACGGGACATGCCTATAGGCGGGGCCCACCACTACCACACCACGGCACGCGAGCGGATCCGCTACGGCCGGGGCGGACGGTTGAGATTCCCGCAGTAACTCTCACACCCGCTGTTTTGAAGGGCCGCAATAAACGTGGGAGGCGTGGGGTAGTGGGCGCAGTAAATCCCACACCCGCCCCCTCGGCTTCGCAGCCCACCTGTCTATAAGTAGGGGGGGAGGGGGAGCGGCAGAGCACGCGCGCCCCTCCTCCTTATTGCTTCCTCCTCTTCTTTGTCTCGCTGCCGCACCCCAAGCCACGCCGAGCGCCGCAGTGACCCGTTCCCGATGTGCTCTTCTTCCGCCGCCATGCCCCCCACGGTGCACTCAGGCACCTGGGACGGTTCGGAGGTCCACGATGATCACATAGATTTCCTCCGCATGACACGGCGGCTGCCCGGCAAGGACTTCGTGAGGGTCCGCCTCGCGTCGAAGAAGGAAATCTCGCCGGCGCCGGAGGAGGGCGAGCGGGTCGTCTTCTGCTCGCACTGCCTACGCGGCCTTGGCCTTTTGGCGAGCGGCTTCTTCCGCGCCTTTCTCGAGTTCTACGGTCTCCAGCCGCACCACCTCACCCCCAACAGGGTGGTGCTGTTGTACGCCTCCGTCGCCTTGTGCGAAGGTTTCCTCGGTGTTCTCCCCACCATCAAGCTCTGGGGGGAGTTCTTCTACTCCAAGCTCGGCACCCAAGCCGCAGGCGTGCTGGCTCAGTGCGGCGCGTTCATCGCCGTGCGGAGGTCGGGGGCCGACAACCTGTTTCCCCCCATCCGGCTGATAAAGTCGGTGAAGATGTGGCAGCGGTCGTACTTCTACGTGAAGAGCGTCTTCGCGGAGGGCGACTAGGTCAATCTGCCGGCCTACGTAGCCGGCCCGCCGGCTCGGAGGCAGCCCAATTGATCGTATCGGGCCAGGATGCTGACGCCCGCTGGAGCCGGCGCCATCACGCGACTCCGAGTGCTGGCGCAGTCGAAGGGCCTGACCGGGCCGGATTTGTTGGCCGCCTTCGTGGCGCGCCGAGTGCTCCCACTCCAAAGTCGCCCCCACATGATTTGCCAGATGAGCGGGCATCGGGACCCGAGTCGTCTGTGCACCAAGGAGATGCCTCATGCGGAGGTAGCTCACATGGTGAACTACCTTGCGAACTGCGAGCTCACGGGAGAGTGGCAGTTCGGCAAGGAGCCGTATTCACGCGCCAACCCTCCGCCCATGGTGAGTTGTTTCTTTTCCTTTTTCTTTGACTCCTTTGCCGTTGAGTCTGTCTTGTCCAATTTGACCAATCGGCTTTGGTTAGAACCCCCTCCTTCATCCGACAGCCGGCACCATGGGGCCAGCCCGCAAATTCCTCCCCGACCAGGCGGAGAGCGACATCGACGACCCCGACTTGGGGGTGGTAGCCTTGGAGGACAACGCCAAGGGAGGAAGCGGCAAAGTGGGCGGCCCGAGGCTCGGGGCCAGTTTTGAGGACTGGCCTGACGATGACGCGGAGGAGGTCGCCCCACGCCACCAGCCAGGAGCCAGCCAGCCCGGCGCGAGCTCTTCTGCCGCGCCGGACGCCCGACGGCGCGAAGAAGCGCAGGGCTGCGCCGAGCCTGTTCGGCAGCCGGCCGAAGAAGCCCAAGGGCTCGGCCACGGCGACCAAGCGGGACCAGGCGGCCGCAAAGGCCCACCGCTTCCGCAAGGAAGTGAAGAAGCCGCTGCTGGTCTCCGCGTAAGTGCTACCTTTCTTGTGTTTTCTTTTTTTCTTTCGTTGATCTTGTCTGAGTTTGCTTGCTTGCCGCCCTTGGGTCCAGGGCTCCCCTCTCTCTTAACAAGGTCGCTGCCGCCTCCATCGTAGGGTCAGCGGAGACTTCCGCCACCACTCGGCGGATTGACCCTGCCGCCGACCTCCGGGAGGCAACGGAGCGGAACGCACGAGAGGTGCGTGAAGAGCAGTGTCGGGTTTCGGGTTCCAGCAGACCCTTGAGGTTCGAACACTAGGGTGCGCGCGGAGATCTTTCCCCTACCGATCTACGTCCGATCCTCTCACGCGAACTAAGACGAAAATGATGAACAATACAAGGGACACGATGTTTATATTGGTTCGGGCCACCATGGTGGTGTAATACCCTACTCTAGTGTGTGGTGTGGTGGATTTCCTCTGGGGCTGATGATGGACAGTACAAGGGAAGAACAACCTCGCGAGAGGTGTTCTTGAGCTGGTGCGATAAACTGCTAGGGTGAGTTCAGTCGCCTCTCTCTCTCTCTCTCTGCTATGGTTCTACCAGATTTCCAGCCGTCCCCACCTTCTGTGGTGGCTAGCTCTATTTATAGAGGCCCTGGGCCTCTTCCCGAATAATTGGGCGAGAAGGGCGCCAACAGTTGGCCATTTCGAAGGGGAACATCTAGTACAAGTTATCCTGACAAAGGTGGTCTTCAGCTGCCAAAAGCACTGGCGATGACGCTGTCCTGGGCTCCACGGTGACCTCCGTCCTGCCGTCCGGCTGGTCTTGGTCTCATTGCACCGGAATGGTAACCTTTGCCTGATGCCTTGGCCTGTGCTTGCCCCCTTTGCACCAAAGGGGAAACAAGGACACTGCGCAGGCCGGCGCCCGCCTGGTCTCGATCGTTATGGCTTGCGTCACGTGTTCCTCGTGAGGTACCCTTGCATTGATCTCTCCGCCTCCTCGCGAGCCGGCCTGATGAGGCTGCCTCTGAGGAAGCTTCCTGTCGTCCGCCCCGCGAGGCTTGGCCCCTCGCGAGGGTCTTGAGCTTGAGCTAATGAAGATGGGCCGCGCTAGGCCCCCGCTTGAGCCACGCCGCAGGCCCCAGGCAGGCAAGTCTGGGGACCCCCGATCGCAGAACACCGACAGTAGCCCCCGGGCCCAAGGCGCGCGCGTGCTTGGCTTAGCAGAGAAGCGAAGGGGCAAGTGCGAAGCACCGTGGGCCCTAACAGCCTGCGGCCTTGGGCGCCACGTGGCGGTTGATTGGGCGTGGGCGTCTGCACTTCCCACGACGTCCTGCTACGCGCCCGGCTAAGCGGACCCGTAGTTGCACATAGTTGTTCCTCCTTTGGCTGCCCGCTCGCCTCCTACCTTTCCTCTTCTCCGAGCTCCAACCTCCGCCGCCAATCCGGCTCGAGCTCTTCCCCTTCCCCAATGCCATGGCGCCGGCAAAGAAGGGAAGGGGGAAGAAGCCTGCGCCTTCGTCCTGCGCACCTCCAGCGGCGGCCCCCGTCGTCGATCGGTCAATCATACTCAACCTGGAAGCCTTGGACAAGGTCCACTCCGCCCTCGCTTCCATCTTCAACGAGTGCGGCCGGACCACAGTTTGGCCCGCATCCCGCGCCTTTCTTGCTAGGACTGTCACGGAGGTCCGATTCTTCGCCGATGCCCTATGGGCGGGTCTGGTTCCCCCCTTTTCTGCTTTCTTCAATGTTGTGCTCTCCCATTATCAGATCCACATGATGCACCTCGGGCCGGAGTCCATTACCCTCTTGGCCGTCTTTGCTTTCGTGTGTGAGGCGATGATAGGCATCCCTCCTTCTGTTGCTCTGCTGCGACACTTCTTCTTTTTGCGCCTGAGCAATCCCACTCAGTGCTCGGGGTGTGTGAGCTTCTTCGCCGTGCCCGAGATGGCTGCTTCAGGGATTGACTTCGGCCTTCCGCCTTCTCAGGCCAGGTTCAGAGAGCGGTGGCTGTACGTGGAGGTCGGGGTGCCCAGCCCCTTGCTCTCACACCTGACCTTGCCTATTGTTCCCAACCCAGGCTTGGGTCATGAACCGCTCGCGAGCCCCCGGCTCGCTTTCGTCTGGCGCCGCTTCGAAAGTTTGAGGGCGCACAATGTGACAGCGCCCAAGGTGGTGAGGGAGTTCCTTCTGTGTCACATTGCTCCTCTCCAGCGCCACTCTCGCCGGATGTGGGACTTTGCGGGGCGCGGAGACCGCATGCGGCTTCAGAAGGAGGATTTGGCGCCCGAAGTGCTGCGGACGGTGCTTCGGGTCTTGACTGGTGATCCTTCCCCAGGCAGCCTATGGAGCGGCGGCGTCCTTCCGTACCTTTGTTCTGGTAGGGCCGATTTCGTGAAGCAGATGCCCAGCTTCGACGAGTGGGGGCTGCGCCCGGCTGGCCTCACGGGGCCTCGCGAGAACCCAGTTGTCGTGGTTGCTCCCCCCGCCGCCCACAGCGGTCCCTTCCCAGGCGACGGAGCGGGAAGAGAGCCGGCGAGAGCTGAGGCTGATGTCGAGGTGGTGGCGCCGTAGGAAGCCTCGAAGGCGGCATCTCCCGAGGCCCGCCCTGGGGCGGCAGTTGATGCAGGGTTTTGGCCTTCGGCTCCTGAGGCCGGGGCTCCCGAGCCCCCAGCCGTTCTTCGCGAGGCGACGCCCGACGGTGCCCCCAAAGCTGACTCCTCCGGCGCTGACAATCCTGAGGCTTCTTCTGCGCCCCAGGCCGACCCCCGCCCCAGGCGCTTGGGTCAGTTTCGTGTAGACTTCGAGGCCCTTCGCAAGAGGAAGGAGGCCTCAGGCGGCAGCGACCGCCCTTGCCGCTTGTTGAAGCGCATGAAGTACTTTTCCATGGACGAGTAAGCCTTCTTCTTTCCCTGCTCACTTGCTCTGTTATCCTTGTGGCTAATCGTGGCCCTTCGGGTCCCGCCTTGCTGAGTCCGTCGAGTCGACCCAGGAGCCAGCCCCCGCAGCTTCGCCCCCTTTGCTGGCTTCGGGTCCGCCGAGCTCAGGTGGTGCCCTCACCGCTGGACCGGTTGGTGGAGTGATCTTCTCCATAGGGCACCTCGAGCTTGCTCGCCCGATACCCTTTCTTCACGAGTCTTCTTTGGGCGCGTTAGGCTTGCCCCGTGCCCCTTATCTGGTCATAGAAGGCGAATGGCTGAGGTCTGTCCTTGGCTCCTCCTCCGTGGGTGGATCGACGCCGGGCCGAACTCTCAGGGTGGTCCATCTGGCGACGGCTGGGGCGGCAGCCCCCTGCCCCATGCCTGGAGGGGGCTTACCGCCCCAGGGCCCTCTGCATGCTCTAGCGGAAGAAGGTGATGTGGAAGAGGTGCTCAGGCGTGCTCGGGAGGGTCGTGCCCTTCGTGAAGAGTTCCTCCAGGGGGCAGCGGATGCGGTGAGCCGAATCGGGGCAAAGCTTGCTGACGAGGATGCACGCCTCGAGGCCGAAGGTTTGCGCCTTGCTGAGGAGAAGTGCAAACTAAAGGTTGCCGTAGCTCTCGCGCATCATCAACGTGATCTTGACGATGCGAAGGCTGAGGCGTCGCTGGCAGCTTCACGGGAGGCCTGCTCCCTGGCCGTTAAGGAGGCTCGGGAGGCAGCCCGGCGGTGCAAGGATGCGGAGGAACGCGCACGGGAGCTCCAAGCCTGGAGCAACTCCGTGGAGCAGCAAGTGGAATTGCGCCAGGCGGCCCTTGAGTCGATGAGGGTGGCCTCTGTCGACCGGGTGGAGCTTCTAAAGCGCGAGGAGGTGCTGACGCTGGAGGCCGCCGAGCGCAACCTGGACCTTGAGCTGTTGGAGACGAGGGAGCGCCTGGTGGCCCAGGCGGAGGATGACGTCGCCGCGCGCGAAGCCCGAGCCCAGGAAGAAGACGGTCGCCGCATGGCGGAAGCTCACTCGGCCCTCGAGCGCGAACACGGAACGAGGTTGGGGCTGATCAAGGCCGAGGCCGAGGGCAGGACTGCAGCCCTCAGGGCCAAACTGACCGAAGCAACGCGGCACGCGGACTCCTCCGCAGCCGCCCTCGGCGCGGTGCAGGCGGAGCTGTCCTCTTCCTGGGCCGAGCAGCTTCTTCTTCAATAGAGGGTCGATGACGCCGAGGCCGTTGCGCAGCAAAGTGAGGACGAGCTTCATCGGCGGCGGGTTCTGGAGCATGTGCATGCCCCCAAGCTTCAAACGCTCCGAGAGAGAGCCAACACAGCTTTGGGCTATGTCTGCGAGGCTGCTGCTAGGGAGCCGCGCGAGGTCAACTACGCCGGCAACCTCCAATTTTTCACTGATGTGGTGACGCTTCTGGAGAACCGGTCTGAGAGCCCACTGGCTTGTCGAAGAGAGGAGCCGAGCCTTGCTCGGGCGTGCCTTCTCCCATGTCTTCAGCTATCTGCAAGACAGGGACCCCCACTTCGAATTCGATGCTGCCATCGCACTCGTGCCCATTGCCATCCGGGGTGACCTGGTGCGGTGGGTGGAGGACAACGTGGACGCCCTCGTCAGGGCCTTCGCGTCTGATGACAACGGCGTGGTCGTGGGCGCCAATGAAGGCGATGTTGTGGACGATCCTGGCGATGATGGGAGTGCTGGTGGCGGTGGTGACAATGTCGACGACGCCAGTGACGCTTCCGAGGGCGCCCCAGAAGACGTGGTGAGTGATATGTCCAACTGACCGCATGTCTCCGCAGTTTATCCTACATGAAGAAGACTCAGGCTTGGCGCTGAAGAATATAAGAGCATTTTGGGAGGGGGGCCCTCATGTAAAGATTTGTAATCTGTACTCTGGTGAGCACAACGTTATGCATGAGTTTAGTCGCTAGCCCGGTGATGGTTCGGTTGATTCGTTTACCTTCCGGCCCTGGCGTGCCCTGAGCGGGCCTGCGGGGGGATGCTACGCCTTCGGCGTCCCTCAATTAACCTGCTGATCCTGTGACGAGGACCTCCGGAGAGGGTGTGGAGACAGTGGTCCTGGCTATAGGCGTGCCTGGCCCGACCCGGCTCACGAGGGGCTCGTGAGGGGGGCAGCTGACGCTAGCTTGGGGCGTAAATCCGAAACCAGAACGCGAGAGATTGCTCGAACGAGACTAAATACCCCCTCCCCGAATGCACGCAAGCTTCGAACTCAAATCCAACTTAAATCCAAACCAAGGAAACTTGCTGTTAAGGAAGAAGCAAAAAAAGCAAAAAGGCAGAAGAAAAGCAAAAAAGCCGCATCCGGCACCTAGTCTAGTCTTCGACGTCTTCTCACCAGTGCGGAGCTAACTGCTGCCACTGGGCGTGGGCGGGAACCCCAGGGCCTGAGGCCGGCGCTCCCGAGACTCTGGGGCATGTACAACCACACTCATTATTACGTGAGAGTGTCACGGGGCGGCGAGCTTCACAGTCACTTCTTCACAGGTACTGGCCTTGCTTCATATCACCAGACGAGGGCCCCGCCTTGCGCCTCACTCTGCCGCCATTGACGGCAACCGGAAACCAAGGACGATGCCAATGGGGTAGAGCGGTCACCAGCGGTTCCCCGACGACCACGGGTCCTCCGCCGGGGGCAGGCCATGGGGCACCTCCCCGGCGGAGGGCCTACCTCCGGAGAACATCTTGACCCGACCGCCAAGAGGGTGAGCCCGAATCCCGGCCTCTTTCCTGCAGCCCCCTGCACCCTCCTCCCGAGGGATGAGAGGCTGCAGCGTTGGGGCAGCCATCTGCTGCGGCGACCTGTACCTCCTGCGACCCATGGTTAGCGTAAGCTTGCTCCTGAGGGATGAGTGGTACCCGATAGTTGCTGTTGTCGGCACGATTGTCGATGCTCTCTTGGGGTTCCTGAAAGAGCTCGGCTTCCGGTGCCTTCTCGTCCCAGCCAGGCCCGAGGAATGAGCCGTGACCTTCTTCCAGCTCACGCCCTTGGTCCACCATGCGGGGTACATAGGCCTCCGGGGCGACCACCTTGTGGACCTCGCTGTAGCGCCCCGCATGCCACACAGTCTGGCTTGGGGCGTCGCCTTGTATGTGATGACACGGTGGTTCGCCGGGGCCAAAGGCCGCGGCGCGCATCCCTTCATTGGCCTGGGGAGGGGCCGGCGCGATCTGCCGCCCGGTGCCGGCGGAGGTGTTGGCGCTGGACCGGCCCTGGGGCCCGCCTGAAATCGCGTGGGCGTGCATAATGCCGTCGTGCGACCTGTCCGGGATCTGGGGCAGCAGCTGGATGCAGAAAGAGGGTGCCCCTAAGGCGGCGGCATCCGGGAGCTCGGCCACTTGCTCCAACAACACGTCGCGGCCGCCTTCCAGCAAGCGGCACCGTAGTAGCTCTCGGACCACCGTGAGCGCGGGCCTGGAGTTCGCCTGCTCCCGTCGGGTGTATGGCGCCGTGGCAGCGGCGTGGTTCGAGGCCCTTGCTGCGGCCCACACCTACCGTGGCGTGAGGGCAGGCGGCGTTTGGCCGCGTCGCCCGCGCCCCGCAGTGCCCTGCGGAGCGCGAGCTGCCTGAGGCACAAGGTTGAGGTCGCCCTGAGATGGCGATACGGCGTGGGCGGGCCACGCCGCCCAGCGGTTAGCGTTGGCAGCCGGGTTGCTTGACATCTGGGTGGAGAAGCGGCGGAACGCGACGCGGAGGAAGGAGGACTCTGGCACACCCCTACCTGGCGCGCCAAATGTCGAGTTTCAGGTTTTGAAAGACCCTTGAGGTTCGAACACTGGGGTGCGCACGGAGATCTTTCCCCTACCGATCTACGTCCGATCCTCTCGTGCGAACTAAGACGAAAATGATGAACAACACAAGGGACACGATGTTTATATTGGTTCGGGCCACCGTGGTGGTGTAATACCCTACTCCAGTGTGTGGTGTGGTGGATTGCCTCTGGGGCTAATGATGGACAGTACAAGGGAAGAACAGCCTCGCGAGAGGTGTTCTTGAGCTGGTGCGATGAACTGCCAGGGTGAGTTCAGTCGCCTCTCTATCTATCTCTACTATGGTTCTACCAGATTTCCAGTCGTCCCTTCCTTCTGTGGTGGCTAGCTCTATTTTTAGAGGCCCTGGGCCTCTTCCCAAATAATTGAGCGGGAAGGGCGCCAACAGTTGGCCATTTCAAAGGGGAACATCTAGTACAAGTTATCCTGACCAAAGGTGGTCTTCGGCTGCCAAAAGCACTGGCGATGATGCCGTCCTGGGCTCCACGGTGACCTCCGTCCTGCCATCCGGCTGGTCTTGATCTCGTTGCACCGGAATGGTAACCTTTGCCTGATGCCTTGGCCTGTGCTTGCCCCCTTTGCACCAAAGGGGAAACAAGGACACTGCGTAGGCCGGCGCCCGTCTGGTCTCGATCGTCATGGCTTGCGTCACGGGTTCCTCGCGAGGTACCCTTGCATTGATCTCTCCGCCTCCTCGCGAGACTGCTTGATGAGGCTGCCTCTGAGGAAGCTTCCTGTCGTCCACCCCGCGAGGCTTGGTCCCTCGCGAGGGTCTTGGGCTTGAGCTGATGAAGACGGGCCGCGCTGGGCCCCCGCTTGAGCCACGCCGCAGGCAGGCAAGTCTGGGGACCCCCGTTTCCAGAACGCCGACAAGCAGGAAGCTGCCCACCTGAAGAAGGCGGAAGTTGAGAAGGCGGAGGCTGAGAAGGCGGAGGCCGCCGCCAAGAAGAGTCTGGTGGAGGCTGAGGCCGCCGATGCGGTGAAGAAGCGAGCTGAAGAAGCCGCACACCGCCAGTCGATGGTTTTTGTCGTTCCTCTGAACTCCGCGCCGCCACCCCCGGAGTTCACGGCGCAGACTGGGGAGGCCGGTGGCGAGAACCCGGTCATGGAGAGGGATGGCGGTGACACCGCCATGCCGGACGTGATCGTGCCGCCACCACTGCCATTTGGGAGCGTGCAAGGCGAGCAGCCGATGGACCCGCCGGTGCCGCCGACTGAAGACGAGGTGGTGGTGGGCCTAGTTCTTCAGGTCGGCACGCCGACGCGTCGCCGACTCGCGAAGGCGGCCTCGGCGCCGCGCCCTCTGGAGACCGGCGCCGCGAGCTCCACGATCCCGAACACCAAAGCGATGAGCGCCGCGCCCACTGGGTGGGTGCGGGGAGGCGGGACTGGCCCATTGAACCGGGTGCTTCTGGACGTCTAAGCCAAGCTCCGAGCTGAGGGCGATGCCATCAAGAACTGCACCAAGGCGTATCTGGCATCATGAGAAGCCGTCCGGGTATGTTCCCTTCTTTGTCTGTGTTTCTTGTTCTTCTCGTTGGGGGCGCGCTAGCGCACCCACTGGGTGTAGTCCCCGAGTTTCGGGCCGGCTGCTGAGCAGGCGGCTCAGAACTTTGATCAACGAGTTCCAAGTACTAACACTTGTCTTAAATTTTGTAACAGGACTACCATAATCTTCACGTGACAACCTTCAATGCCAACATCGAGGAGCTGGCCAAGCGGACCGCCGACTTGTCGGAAAGCCGGAGTGAGTCCTCTTCCTTCTCTACGGGGGCGCGCTGGCGCACACGCGGGTTGTAGTCCCCGAGATTCGGGCCGACTGCTGAGTAGTCGGGCCGGATCTCCTCGACGACTATTCTTTGTTCTGTTGGTGACTAACACCTTGTTCTCTTCTTTCTTTTGCAGAGGCCAACGCCGCCCTGCAGCAGCAGCTGGGCGAGGCCAACACCACCCTGCGCACCAAGGAGGAGGAGTGCGGCCAGCTGGCTGAGAAGCGCGACCGGCTGGCCACGCAGCTGGAGGAGTAGAAGGAGCTGCTCAATAAGGCCCGGAAAGAGGCAGAGGACAAGGAGACCGCCCTCCTTGCCGAATTCGCGTCCAAGCGCTCCTCCTGGACCGACAAGGAGGTGATGCTGTCCTCCGGCTTCCATGAGATTGAGGATCTCGTCGACGGTGAGCCTACCCTCACTTTTCTTCTTTGAGCTGCCGGCTGTTGGTCGAGCCGGCTTCTCATCTTCTAATTTGGCTCTTTGCCTACTTATCCTGGCAGACTTCTTCCCTGGCCACTCGGACGCTGCCAACCAGGCCATCGAGGCTGATCGTGAAGGGCGGATGGCGCGAAGATCGCCGCTGACTGCCCCCGAACCCTTAATGAGCAGATCCTGAGCATTGAGGCTCGTCTTCGGCCGGCTCGCCAGATGCTGCGCCGGCTTCAACGTGTCGGCGCCCAGGCGATCGTCGCCCTATGGTCGGACATGCCGGCACCGCGCACCCCATGTCGGACTGCCGACTGACTGGAGGTAGCGGCTGGCCGCCTTGAAGCCTGGAAGGGCTCTTCGGCCCGGGCTGGAGCGCGCAGGGCCTTAGAGTTCATCAAGGCATGGTATCCTAGGCTAAGTCTAGCCCAGCTAGCCACGTTCCGGCTAGAAGCTCAGGCGGAGTTGGCGGTCGTGGAAGGTGACCTCGTCAAGCACGCGGCGTCGATCGCCGAGTACACTGACACCAGCGTCTTCGTCCCGAAGCGGGCTGAGAATGGCGACGAGGCACCGCCGGAATGGTTCGGGATGAATCCGGCTGACAGCGAGGATTCAGCGGAAGTGATCGACTCTAGTGGCGAGGAAGAAGGCGGGGTGGAGGGGGAAGGCGAAGGGGAGGCGCCGGAAGTCGGAGCGGACGGCCAGCCTCAACTCGACCGTGCGTCCAACAATGAGCCACGCCCAACCGAGCTGGCTACCACTGGAGGCGACCAAGCGGAGACTTCCCAGCCGGCCGCTTCACCAGCCGGCGCCGCCGATTCCGCCGTTCCACCAAGCTCGCCTGCTGCTTTCTAGGCTGCCACTTTACCCCTTTTTTTATACCTGCTTATCGGTCTCGATGAACTTTGTTAATTTGCACAATTCCACCCACGGGGTGTATCTTGAACTGTTGTTTGAAGATTGGCCAAGGGCCTTGCTATGTAAATATATTCCGAGTTCTATCTCTTCTTGCTTGTTGCTCTTTGGCTTTTTTCCTTTGACGCCTTCCCTTGGTTGTCGTCTTGCCAGTCAAACAGCCGCTCTGCGGACTGTTGCTGGATCAAGTACTTAGCTTCTTTTGGGAAGGCAAGTACTTAGCCATTTAGAGTTCTTTGGCAAGTTAAGTAGAACACGGCGAGCCGGCTGCTCAACAGTCGGTCGTAAGAGGCGGGAAGCCGGCTTAGACTATGCCCATGCTTATATCCTTAGCCATTTTTCATATGGGCACCCTTTCTACCTTACTCCTGCCCAATCGCTTTGCAAGTTGCGGCTTCTGGCAGGAGACGACTTAGGTGCCACACATTACTTGTCCGGCTGCAGGAAGCATTTCGTAGTGCAAGGAGGCAAGTCCCCGGGCCGACTAGTCGGACCCGGTGCCAAGCGGCATAAAAAATAACACACTTATGGGCATGATTCTTATCATATAGATAAAAGAGGGCAGTCCCCGAGCTCGTCTCGGGGGACCCGGAGTCTTCGTACTTAATACAAAAGGTAGCGTGATACATACTTCTTTAACTGTAAAATCTTCGGAGGAGGTTTGCATTCCACGGTCGTTCTGTCTCCTTGCCGGAGTCGTCCCTCTTGCGTGCTCGAGGCTTCTGAGCATCGATCAGGTAGTAGGAGTCGTTGCCTAGCACTTTGCTGATGACGAAGGGGCCTTCCCAAGGCGCCGAGAGCTTGTGCTGACCGATTGTTCGCTGGATCAGCCGGAGCACAAGGTCTCCCTCTTGGAAAGATCTCGGCTTGACCTTTCGGTTATAATATCGGCGCAGGCTCTGCTGGTAGATGTTGGACCGACTGAGCGCTAATAGTCGGCCCTCTTCCAGCAGATCGATGCCGTCTTGACGTGCTTCTTCTGCCTCCTCTTTGGTGTACATGGTGACTCGAGGGGAGTCGAACTCTATGTCCGTTGGGATGACGGCTTCAGCACCGTAGACAAGGAAAAAGGGCGTGAAGCCGGTTGACTTGTTTGGAGTTGTGCGCAGGCTCCAGAGGACGGCCGGCATCTCGTCGAGCCAACAGCCGGCCGAACGCTCCATAGACTCGACCAGTCGAGGCTTGATGCCGCACAAGATGAGGCCGTTTGATCGCTCTACTTGTCCGTTTGACTGCGGATGGGCAACGGACGCTAAGTCCAGTCTGATGCCCTGCGTCGCACAGAAACGGGCCAAGGCGCCTTTGGCAAAGTTTGTGCCATTGTCGGTGATGACGTTGTGCGGTATGCCGGATCTGATGGTGATGTCGGAGATAATTAAAAGTCACAACAGTCGGACCGTTCAGCTTCTAGAATGGTTTGGCCTCTATCCACTTGGTGAACTTGTCCACCGCGACAAGCAGATGGGTCATGCCGCCTCGCGCTGTTTTGAATGGTCCCACCATGTCTAGGCCCCAGACAGCAAAGGGCCAAACAATGGGAATAGTCTTGAGCGCAGAAGCCAGCCGATGTCACTTGGAACGAAACTTCTGGCACCCTTTGCATTTTTGGACCAATTCCTTGGCGTCTTCAAGAGCAGTCGGCCAGAAGAAACCATGGCGGAAGGCTTTGGCGACGAGTGCTCTTGAAGCTGCGTGGTGGCCACACTCGCCTTGGTGGATCTCTTTGAGAATCGCTTGGCCTTGCTCCGGCTCCACGCAGCGCTGGTAGACACCAATGACACTGCGCTTCACGAGCTCTCTGTTGACAATGGTGTAGGCTACTGCCCAATGTTGCACTTTCCGGACCGAGTTCTCCTCAGTTGGTAGCTCTTTGTTCACCAAAAAACTAAGGATGGGCTGGGCCCATGAAGGTGCTGCGACTTCTGCAACTGTCAGGACTATAACTTGGACAAGGGCGGCTGGGCCGGGAGGCGGCGGGTTGGAGTCGGCAGCCGCTTGCTGTGTTGATGAAGTCTCCGGGCCAATTGGTGCAGTCCTCAGGCCGAGTTCTGAAGTCCCCGGGCTAGTCGCTGTAGTCCCCGGGCCGGGTTCTGAAGTCCCCGGGCCGGGTGCGACTACTGCGACCCCCGAGCCGTCCGTCAGAACTCCTGTGCCGGCTGATTGAGCTCTCAATTCAGATCCGACTACTTCAGGAGGAGCCGACACGAAGATAGAATCTGACTCTAGTGATGGCTTGACAGACGGTTTGAGAAGGCATTGAAGGGCGACGCCGGTTGGTATTGCTTGACTGGTGGAGCCGATTCATGCCAGGGCGTCTGCTTGGTCGTTGTCGTTTCTTGGCACATGGAGAAACTCGCGTCCCTCAAAATATCCACTGACTTGTTGTACGAGGAAGTGGTAGCTCGCCATGTTTGCATCTTTGGCGTCCCAGTCGCCTGACGACTACTGGACCACCAAGTCGGAGTCCCCATAGCACAGGATCCGGCGAATGCCAAGCTCTTTGGCAAGCCGGAGCCCGTGAATGAGTGTCTCGTATTCGGCGCCGTTGTTGGAGGCGGCAAAGTGGATTTGCAGCACATATTTGAGCTTGTCGCCTTTGGGAGAGGTGAGGACGATGCCGGCTCCCAAGCCGGTGCGCATTTTGGAGCCGTCAAAATGCATCCGGCAATGGGTGGAGTCAGGCGCTGGCGGTAAGTACTGGGTCTCGACCCAGTCGATGAGGAAGTCGGCCAGCGCTTGTGACTTGATGGCGGTGCGAGGCTGGTAGTAGATGGTGTAGGGGGCCAGATCTATGGCCCATTTGGCCACTCGGCCCGAAGCACCCCGGCTTCCAATGATCTCGGCTAGTAGAGCTGTGCAGACCACAGTGATTGGATGCTCTTGAAAGTACAATTTCAATTTTTTGGCGGCAAAGTGCACACCGTAGCACATCTTCTGGTAGTGGGGGTAGTTTTTCTTAGAGGTCGACAGTACTTCGCTCAAATAATATACCGGTCTCTGGACTGGTAGGGCTTTGCCTTCCTCCTTGCGCTCTACCACGATGACTGCGCTGACCACTCAGCTGGTGGCGGCGATGTATAGGAGCATGGGCTCCTTAGGAGTCAGAGCCGCCAGGACAGGTGGAGTGGTCAACATCTTCTTCAACTGGAGAAAAGCTTCGTCAGCCTTGTGGTTCCACTCGAAAAAAGTGGTCTTCTTCATGACTTGGTATAGGGGGAGAGCCTTCTCGCCCAGCCGACTGATGAATCGGCTGATGGATGCCAAACAACCGGTGAACTTTTGTACGTCCAGCAGTCAGCTGGGTACTTCCATCCTCTCAATGGCCTTGATCTTCACAGGGTTGCATTCTATGCCGCGTTCGGAGACAAGGAAGCCAAGAAGCTGGTCGGCTAGTACTCCGAAGACGCATTTCTTTGGGTTGAGCTTGATTTGAAATCGGTGCAAATTCTCAAAGGCCTCCTTGAGGTCTTCTAGCAGTGTTCCACGCTTCTCTGTCTTCACCACCACATCGTCCACGTAAACGTGGGCATTTCTGCCGAGTTGCTTGAGGAGGCACTTCTGCATGCAATGCTGAAAGGTGGCGCCGACATTCCTCAAGCCGAACGTCATAGTCAAGTAGCAGAAGGCTCCAAATGGCGTGATGAAGGCGGTCTTCAGTCTGTCAGCCGGGTTCAACTTGATCTGGTGGTATCCTGAATATGCATCCAAAAAACTCAGCAGCTCGCATCCGGCTGTGGAGTCTATTACTTGGTCGATTCTTGGTAAAGCAAACGGGTCCTTGGGGCATGCTTTGTTGAGGCTGGTGTAATCAATACACATACGCCACTGCTTGTTCTTCTTCAGCACAAGGACTGGGTTGGCCAACCACTCTGGAAAGAACACCTCCATGATGAAGCCGGCTGCCAGCAGCTGGGCAATTTCTTCTCTGATGATTCTTCTCTTCTCTTCTGACAGGCGGCGCAAGGGCTGCCTGACTAGCTTGGCATCAGGCCGGACGTGTAATTTGTGCTCTGCGAAATCCTTCGGGACACCTGGCATGTCTTTGGGGGACCATGCGAAGATGTCCCGATTCTCATGGAGGAAATCGACGAGCTCGCCTTCCTATTTGCTGTCGAGGTTTGTACCTATGACAGCATACCTCTCCGGGTGCTCTGGGTCCAAGGGTATCTTCTTTATTTCTTTGGCCGGCTTGAACGAGCCCTCAGCTTCTGACTCCTTGGGATCGGGCGACATCTCTGGCTGCTTCCTTGCCATCGCCACAACCTGGTCAAGTAGCCGCTTCTCAGTTGCGATCACGAGGGACTCGACCAATCGACTGCTCTCTGCTGCGCAGGCGGACGACTTCTTGTAGTCGCCAGTTATGGTCAGAATCCCCTTGGAACTTGGCATCTTCATCTTGAGGTAGGCATAGTGGGGAACAGCCATGAACTTGGCCAGGGCAGGCCGGCCAAGTAACGCATGGTATGGGCTCTCAAGGTCCACCACTTCAAACCATACTGACTCTCGGCGGAAATGATCTTTGTCTCCAAAGAGGACGTCTATTAGAATCTTGCCGATTGGTGAGCGGGAAAGGCCAGGAACTATGCCATGGAATACTGTCCGGCTGGGCTGAAGCTGCCTCTGTCTGATTCCTAATTTCTCCATGGTATCCTTGTATAGGATGTTAATGTTGCTGCCGCCGTCTATCAGAACTCGGGAGAAGCGAGCTGCTCGCTTGTCCGTGGCAAAGGTGGCATCCAAAATCAGGGCATAGGAGCCGGGCTTTGGCATCACCTCCGGGTGATCAGCTCTGCTCCAGCTGATGGGCTTTTCAGACCAATGCATGAACTCTGGGGTCTCTGATGCTACCGCATTTACTTCTTGTTACCGCGGCCGCCTGCTGCGTCGATCATCGGCCACACGGGTGAAGATGACATAGGCTCCATGCTCTTCTGGGTATTCGTATTGTATGGCGCCGACTGGTCTGACCGTTGGCTGCTGGGGGGGAGGAGGAGGAGGCTGCCCAGCAGGCGGGGGTGGCATGATGCCGTCTCCCTTGACGATCCTGGTGAGCCAGTGGCACTTCCGAGTGGTGTGGTTGGACGGCTTCGCACCACTATGGAATTTGCAGGGAGCATCCAAAGTATGCTCATATGAGAAAGCCGACAACCAGTTGGGCTTGCCGCCCTTCTATCGTTTGGGCGGAGGCGGCCCTTCCGGCTGTTGGTCTTCGACTATTGCCACCTGCCGGCTGATGGAAGCCGGCTGTGTGGCCTTGCGCTTGTGGTTGTTCTGTTGCTGACGCCAACTGGCGTCTCCAGCCGGGGTTCGAGGAGCCTGAGGAGCCACCTTGCCAGTCGCACTAACTTGGATTTTCGCCTTCATGGAGGAGTCGGCCATGGCATATTTGTCTGCTATGATCAGCAGCTCGTCGAGGGTCTCTCGTTCATCGCATAGGAGCTTGTGATTGAGGAGGGTGCCCTCTCGGCACCCGGCAGTGAAGTATTCGATGGCCTGCACCTTGTTCATGCCCTCGCAGGAGTTACGGAGCTCGGCCCAGCACGTGAGGTAGTCGTGAGTTGACTCGTTGGGGCCTTGCACGCACAAGGAAAGCTGGCGAGGTTTGGGAGGCCGCTTCTACGTGCTGGTGAAGTTGCGGATGAAGGCATCGGTGAAGTCGACCCAACTGTTGATGCTGCGGGGCTTCAAGCTGTTCAGCCAAGTCCGGGCCGTGCCCTGGAGCATGAGCGGAACATACTTCACGGCAACACGCTTGTTGCCGTTTGCTATGCTGACTGCTGTGGAGTAGTCAACCAACCAATCTTCCGGCTTCACAGAGCTTGTGTATTTGGGTGTGTCTCTTGGGAGCGTGAACCCTCTGGGGAAAGGCTCGTCTCGAATGCGGGGGCCGAAGCACGGCGGGCCCATCTCATCTTCTTCTTCAATCGCCAGGGATCAGTGGAGAAGGTCGATCCGGTGGCGGGCATCATTCTCTCCAACTCCCTCTCAGCGGCCAAGACGGTCGCCGAGCGTCGGGTGGTCAACAGGCGGCAGGGAGACTTACCTTTCCCCGCGAGGGGGAGGAGGCGGATAGTCGTCCCATCGTTCCACTGCTCTTGGGTGATTGTCTTGGTCGCGCTCTATGGTGATATGAGTCCGACTGCGACTAGCAGCCGGCTCCTTGTCTTTTCTTCCACAGACGCCGCCGGTCGGCGTCCGAGACGTCGCGCCGTGGTCTCGGCGGGGGTGCAGGTCGTCATTCTGCCGTCGCAGCGCGTCGGTGCGGCAGCCGGCCTCGTTCTGCTCGGTGACCATGTCGAGGAGTCGCTGAACGCGCTCCGCCATCAGGCGACGCTCCTCGCCCTTGAACTTGTCCAGCTCGTCTGCTGCCGCTTGGGCCGCTCGGATGTTATCTGCCGGCGTGGCGTAGATGGAGCGATCTGCCCCGAACAGGTTGGCGACAGCCACGCTGCGCTGCTGGACTACGCCAAGGCGGCTGGGCCCGGCGGGAGCCGGCGTGCCGCCCATAGCGCGGTCCATCTCGCGCTGCTAGACCTCCGACAGGCGTCTCATACTGGCCAGCTTCTTGGCGCCTTCGACAAGCTGAAGGCGGCGCACCTCCAGCGTCTCGGCGTTGGCGTCTCCGTGACGGTGCTTCCGCTGCTCTCCGCGCGAGGGAGCGGCTCGTCGTAGACCACCACGTTGGTGGGAAACACGTCGAGCGACGCAGTGTCGGAGTCGACCAGCATCGGGTCGGTGGAGCCTACGGACTCCAAGTCCACAGCAGGCTCACTAGCGATGTGGAGTTGGTCGAGGAGGCCCGCGAGGAGGCTCTCGGGGTCGCCTGTGCCCGCGTCGGATGCGGGCTCGTCGGAGAGGCGGACCTCGCCGATAAGATCAGCGAGGCAACTGGCCGCGCAGGCGATTTCCGCTCCAAGCAGCGCGTCGGCGCAGACTCCGTGTGGCGAGCCGGGCTGGCTGCGCTCGCCAGGGAGAAAAAGGGTTCCCGTCCAAAACAGGTCTCCGGACGACGGTGCACCTTGCCCCACGGTGGGCGCCAAATGTCGGGGGTTGGGTGCGACATATGCCAAAGGATGGCTTATCATGGTGGGAGCAAGCAGAACGTCGTTGGTGCCTGGAAGCGGGATTAGGCGTAGACACGAACGCCGGCGTACTTTACCTAGGTTCAGGGCTCTCCTAGGAGATAACACCCCTAGTCCTACTCTACGAGGTCTCCGCATGATCACTAAGGCGAAGTGAGTACAAGGGTGCTCCTCAAGCTGTATGCTGGAGGTAGGAGAAGGCAAGGCTAGCTTTCTCCTACCTATATCTCTAGTCTAGTTCTAACGGGTCCGAACCCTTTGCATGGGTGCCCTGGGGGGTTTATATAGGCCTACCCTCCAGGGGTACAAGGGTAATATGACTGGGCTTAGGCCCAGCCGACAGTCTCTTCGGCCGCCGACTTCTTCGCCGACTGCTTGGGCCCGCCAATCGAGGGGGGCCGCCGACTGGTATGGTATGGAGCCGACAGGCCGTACCCGCCGCTTGGGGGTCTTGCCGGCTACTGATCATTGTGTCGCGCTTCTAATGACGCAGGCTTGGTCGAAGGATCATGGCTACAGTACCACCGTCATGGCGGGCGTTTACTGTAGCCACTCCCCGTCTAGTCTGGTTAATGGCGCGTGGGGCCCGTGGGATAGCAGGCCGACTCCTACGGGCCGACTCCCATCGGGTCCGATTGGTAGGGCTCTTCGCCGTCTTCTGGACTCTTGCTGACTAGCGGGGCCCGTCGTCCTTGGGCCATACAGACATGCCGTCGTGGGAGCAGGACTCTGCCTGCCTGTGGTGACGTCAGGGCTGGCATGGCAACAGTGTCGCGCCGGGCGGGGCTCCTCGTTGGTACAGTGCACTGTGGCCCGCGCCAGCCCTTAGGAAAGGGAGGGGATGGGCTGCACTATAGCCATCCCCCGCCCCGTCCCCCTTGATGTGGGTACGGGCTTCGAAGGGGCCGCGGGTCGACTCCTCGGAGCCGGCTTCTCTGGAAGCCGCCTGGCAGGAGTCGGCTCGTCTCGACCTCGCCTTCTGGACTCGGCCGTCTACGGGCAGCCGGCTATTTCTCCAGCCGGCTTCCAGAAGGCGGCTCTTTTCCTTGGCATCCCGAGGGGCGCGGTCAGCCCCGATGTCTTGAAAGGTTATGGGCGTCGGGTTAGCCTACCTATGGCCCATTACTCCGACAGGATTCCCCCCTCCAGTAGGCTGCCGGAACGGGTCTAGATTGGTTTTCGGTGGCTACAGAGGCTTGCGGCGGCGGAACTCCCGATCTAGGTTATTTTCTGGAGGTTTGGGGATATATAAGAGGTGTTTGCGCTGGGAACAAGTCAGGAGGGTCCACGAGGCGGCCACGAGACAGGGGGCGCGCCCCCACCCTTATGGTGGCCTCGGGACTCTTTTGGTCCATCTCCGATGCTCCGTGGGCTTCTTCTGGTCCAAAAATGATCTTCGTAAATTTTCAGGTCAATTGGACTCCGTTTGATATTCCTTTTCTACGATACTCAAAAGCAAGGAGAAAACAGAAACTGGCACTGGGCTCTAGGTTAATAGGTTAGTCGCAAAAATCATATAAAATAGCATATATAACATCTTAGATGGATAATATAATAGCATGGAACAATCAAAAGCTCTAACTCTCGGACGTCCGGCGACCTCCGGACGACCGATGATCTCCGGGCGTCCGATGCTTGGAGATTCCACCAGCCAGATCGACTACAGCATACGAAGATGCAACAACGGCCGGACGACCGATGACCACCAAACGTCCGACAAGTCCCACCGCCAGAACGACTGACGCCGACCGGACGACCGGTGCCACCAGTCCAGAGAGGAAACGTCGGAAGTGTGACGCCCTACGGACATCCGGACCCCCACGAGCGACCGGACGTCCGACACTGCTTGTGCGCAGCCGAGCCTTTGGCCTTGTATCCCTCTCCCACTTACCCCTTCGTGGCTTATACTATAAGTAGACCACCTCCACCTCCTTTCTAGGGTTAGCAAAGGATTAGCTCATTTGAGAGATAGAGCTTTGCTCATCCACTTGGTTACTTCTTCATCTGAATCCACGACCTCTTCGGTGAAGATCCCCCAAGCGGATTCAAGACCCCTCACGGGAAGACCCCCCTCAAGACCTCCTCATGGAGATGAACTATACCTTGTATCTTTCCCTTTGTTGTTCATGTACCTTGTGGACCTTGTGTGTTTGATTGTCTAGTGTATGTGTGATTGGACTTGTTCTTGAGTGTTCCTCTCATTTTCCCTCGTGTTCTTCGTGTTCTTCACAGGATCCACTCCATTTCGTGAAATATCGGGCATCTAGGGTTCTACCCTACATCAGTTTGCCTCTTGAATACTGGAATCCGTACGTCCGGACTCCTAAACGGACATATGCAGGTCCCCGTTGGATGACAAAACTGGGCCGGACACTATGGTCCGAACATATAGTGGAGGTTTGAAGGTTCGCCTTGGAGATGCCCTTAGGGTTAGCTCAAACACACAAAGAGAATAGTTTTTCTTTCAGTGTAGCTAAATCTCAGTCGACTGAGAATTAACCAAGCCTCAGATGATGCTATATTTCTGAGGTCTTGTGCGCATATTCGTGCATTTTTTATTTCTGTCATATATAATATGTCACTTGATTGAGACTTGGTTAGGTCTCAGTCGATTGAAGCCTAGCCACACCTCATTTTTTTCTCAGGGAGCATAAATAAATTAGTTAAAAACAAATATGTAATGCTTGATTAGAAAGCCCTAAACTATCACCAGAGACAAGGTAATTCATGTTTGAGACCCGGTGTGAATTGAGTCTAGCTCGGATTGTTAGCTTCTTTGTGGTGGATAAGTCCTCATGTTCAAGTACTAGACTTGAAAACTAATGCTCATATCTTACTGGATTTATTTTAGGTTTTCCGATGATGTTTGTTCAGTGCGAGAAGACATTCATGCCGACTACGGAGGCGACAGTGGTGGCTTCGTCAATTTCAAGCCGATGTGCCGATGAGTGTATGTTCGTATGTATGAGTGAATGCATCTGTAGTGTTAAAAAAAATTAGACCTGATCACCTGCAAAAAAATTGAGACCCGATCCACTTTGTAGTAATGATTACGAACTCATGTTTGGTTGAAACATTTTTGTCGTTTCCCTATTTAGTTTTGCATGATATGCATATACAAATATGATTTATAGTTGTATCCTACTCAAAGGAACACAAGTGATACAATGTCTTTTCTTTCTTCCTGAAAAGCTCCCATTAAGGTTTCCCCGCCTCCCATCGAAGCCACCGCAAGCACGGTGGATTATGGCCCTTGTAGGCAGGACGGGTCATGCTTTGTTTTTAGGTGTTTTTTAGGTGCATCCTCACGAAGGCGAAGCGGTGATGGCCCCCTAAAGATAGAATAAGGTTCTCTCCACCTAGCCTCCTTCTCAACGGTACATCTCGTGTGTCCAGGGCGTGTGAAGGTGTGTGTCCAAGGGATCTTCCGGGATTCGTATGTCGGGGGGATGAACCCCGGGCAGGCAATGGAACCCAGATCATTTTCGAAAACAACAGGCTCGCAGCACCCCCCAATCCGGCTTGTCCTTGGTCGGGTTCCACAACCCGGCCAAGTTCCGCAACCCGGTCAAAAACCCGCAACCCACCAAGTCAAGACTTCATCAACAAGTAAGCGCCATCATAGTGCGCCTCTCAACCCGGCCATGGGTCAGCTCCCGTCCCATCCAAGGTGTATGACGGAACAAGTTCCCATGAGGAGATGACCAAGGCAATAGTGGCCCACCTACCCCGCTGACCGGTGTGGGGGTGGCAACAGTGGCCCACCAACCCCGCTGACCAGGGCCAGCATGGCTACAGTGCATCGCCATCCCGCTGACGCAAGACGATGGCGACCAGGCGACGCACTACTATAGCTGAGCCGGCTCAACCACTCTGTAATGCACGACAAGATGGGGAACAGTGCCCCCTGGTGCACGGGGCCCGCGCCTGGAGAACCAGGCGTACCCTGGTACCCGGCGGGCCGAAGCGCCGGCTTCCCAGACGCTAACATCCCGACCCCATGGCCATGTAGCTTTACCATTCTAACCCTGGGGGTTGACTTATAAAACCACCATGAGGTCTCCATGCACGGGGAGAGCACATACAATCAGACCATAAGTAGAATACACATAGAAGGAGAAGGAGCAGCTTATGCCCTGTCTTCCTTCTCCCCCAAAACAGCTCTAGGAGCAAGCTTGTATCATCCACATATAAACCACACTCGGCAGGAATAGGGGTGTTATCTCTCCGGAGAGCCCCGAACCTGGGTATGTCTTGCGCCCCTCACTCACTCATGCTGACCTCGCCTCTGGAGCCCACCGGTGCCCTCGAGCATGTCCCTCTCTTTAGCCATCCTTTGGCATCTGTCGTGCGCCCACCATGATAGTTGGCGCCCATCGTGGGGCAGCTCGAGGTCCCAGCCGGAGACACGTTCCAGACGGGGCCCTTCCTCGACTTCGGTGAGCACATCGCGCACTGTGCATTCCCCACGCCTGGCTCACCGATGACCGTCCTCACCGACTCGCTCACCGCCTCCTTCAGCGTGCTACGCATCTTCGACGTGTCCGCAGCTGATGAGTACCCCAGCGGGGTGCTCGGTATCACCGACTCGCCTGTCCCCCTTGCGACGACATTTCTGTCGGGGCGGCGGATCTCTGTGTCCGGGTGGAGGTGCTCGCCATCGACTCTGGTTCCACTTCGTCTAGCGCTAAGGCCGCTGCCACCAGGGCCGCAGTGGAGCATGCCAGCGCGCCCGACCCGCTGCGCCCATGATGCAGAACCTCAGCATCCCCATCACCACCGACATCAACGCCACCAATGCCGCCCATGCCCTAGCCCAACTCGAGGAGGGGCGCAAGCGCTTGCTGGACGAGGCCGAGACGCTTGCTGTTGCATAGTGCCGGCTGGAGTCCATCCACAGGAGCGCATTAAAGGTTAGGGGAGAGATGATTTGTGAAGTCATGCTCGGGGACACACAAATTTATGGCCGTCATATCGCCCCGTGATTTAGAAACTAGTTTGCTCTTTGCATGTGCTTTCGCCTTTAATTACCTCCGATAGGGTCCATATATGCACTTCTCGTAGTGTTAGGATCAAGAGTATATTGACCATAGGGGGTGAATGGGAAATTCAAAATTTTATTTCGAAACTTATCTAAACCAATTAGCAGAGTGAACTAATACTTAGTGAAGTACACTGAGGGATAACAGAGGCAAGCGTACACACCAAATTGGTTGAGTGATAGATTAAGCCAGTGGTGCTCGATGGCGACACATGATTTGGTAGCCCAGTTCACTCTTTTGCAAAATAGTCATGTCTTGTTGGAGGGACTTATGATCGAACACATGAGCAAACATCTCTCCATCACATTCTCCTTCAACCCAAAGCTGATCAAACTTTGGTTGAATTCACTCGAGGTAGATTCTTATCGGCAATAGCCAAACCTTCGTCAGACTTCTTAGCGAACCAAAATTACTCTTGGTTACTGAAGACTTAGCTTGGTGAAGACAATTAATCTTTGACACTCAAGCCATGACATATCCGTCTAGAGAGTATGCAACTCTCAAGAGTAATAGGTACAAAAACTCTAACTCACATCCACTGTGATGCTCAACCACTATCTAAGTTTTGGCTCTTGATTCTCTCTCAGTGGATCTTAAACTCAAATCTCTCAAGAGGGGTGCTTAATCAATCTTCTCAAAATCTCAAGAAGAGCAGGCAACCAAAAACGTTGGAGTTGGGTGGCTATTTATAGCCACAACCTTCCCTGAAAGGAAATGACCATTTATGACACGCAGTCCAGCCAATGGCCAACCAACACATTTCCAATAACCGGAATTTGAGTACAATGGTAACATTTCTTGCGGAACAAGTAATGCTAACTCCTCGGTCTGAAGGATATATTTTGCAGCCCATAAGAACATCGTCTCTGGCTGGCAAGTAATCATCTGGAACACAAAGAGATTTCTCTCAGTCTTTCATAGGTTATGGCTAAGGATCACAACAGACCTAAGCTTCGAGAACCTATACCCCTCTTAATAGTACTGATGTCCTATGACTCAAATAAGAGAAGAAGAACCACAAAACAAATGCTACTTCTTTGCTTCGCCTTCAACCTTCTCGGTACTTCTTCAGACACACCGAATGAAAATTGCTTTGCGTCAACAATAATTTTAAGGGGTCAATTCTTTCACACAATCTTCATGGTACTCTTTCTTTCTGAAATGTATCTCCTTCTTATCTGCAACACTGATGTTCCTTGGTGAAGTTCTTGAAACTTCAGGGAAGAATAGAGCATTCTTCTTGGTACTCCAGGGACTATTTCTCTATGTGTGCACTAGCAAACAAATTAGTTCATTACTGTTTCTGTCAACAATCTCCAAAACACAAAGGGGTAAGTAGTTGCACCAACATGTAGCTTTTAGCATCTTCACCCATCTCATCTCCCATGCTTTTCTTTTGAATTTCAAATTTGAATCTATTATATCTTTTGAATCAAAAGTCTGATTTATATTTCATTTGCATATTTGTGTTCCTTGTGATGATAGCTTTGAAATAAGGCCACTTTTGAATATGTTTTGACAACTTTTATAAACTTCACCAAGTATCAACTACTAAAACTTAATAGGAATGAGTGGTAAATTCAAGAAGTTTTAGAAACCAAAACTTAAACCTTAAACCCTAAAACCCTAAGCCCTAAACCTAAAAGCAGATGACACTTGGTAAAAATTAATATTATGACAATCAAGTTAATATTTGGAACTTGCCAAAAAATATTGTCAAATTGTATTTAAGAGTGGTCTTGTTTGAAAGTCCTTGCCGCAAGAAACATGAATATGCAAATGAAACATAAACTAGACTTTCAGTTCAATAGATATAGTAGATTCAAATTTGAAGATAAAATCAAAAGGCGTGAGAGATGGGATGGATGACGCATGCAACTCTGGTGAAAGCATGCAAGGCTGGACCCGTCCTACAGTAATCAAAGGCCTCAATACCAAATAAGTTTAGGAATGTTAAAGCAATCCAACGGCTGCATGTAGGCGTGCCCCTGCAAGTTTCTGAAGGTTAGGGCCTCTTCGGTCATGGGATTTGAAAAACACAGGAATATAACATGATGGTATATATGGCATTTGGGACGTTATAGGGATCTGAAATACATGAATCGTTAATTCTACTCCCTCCATCAAGAAATAAGTGTCGTTGATTTACTATAATTATGTACTAAACCGGCCACATTTATTTTGAGATAGAGTGAGTATTTGTTTGACTAGTAAATATGCCCGTGCGTTGCAACGGAAAAAAAAGATACATCAAGATAGCCCGGTAGCAAATATGCCCGTGCGTTGCAACGGAAAAAAAGATACATCGTACCACAATAAGCATGGTCTAAACCGCGTAGAGGGCGTCAAGGTAGCCCAGCCGGAGACACCGTGCCGGCATCTAGGGGAACACAGCTCCTGAAAACCTGAGCGAATAGAGTTAGTCACAAGGCCGCATACAACGAAGGCGAGAGGATTCTCCGTAAAATAAAATGACGGATTTACACCAGTGGAGAGCTTTGTGGAGGACAAACGGCGTCGGTCGGGAATGTCGGTCGACATCAGGGTTTACTCAGAGAGAGGCAAAGAGAAACAGCGGCGTAAGAAGAAATTTGAGATAGAAAGAGCATGCATGTTGTGTATGTGAAATGCTTGTGTTTGTGCCATGCTCAAATCATGCAAAATAGCCATTAGCAAAATAATACGTGTGTTGCAAAGGATAAAAAAAATACAGATTAGTCATAGTTATTGCTCCGCGAGTTTTCTACCGCTTCGCCTGGTTGACAACGTGATGCAACTGGATATGGGTATGATAGGACAGTAATGCACACCAAGATGGTCGTCCTTGGCATCGTCGTTCTTGGATGTCTCGACATCTGGGCTCCTCGGCCACTCCATCTACCAGCCCATATCAAGGTGAGCCGACGCCGGAACGCCATTGGAACACCTCTACTTTGCTAGATCGCGTCGCCTCCTTAATGGCTAAAGGACAACAACGTTTGCACCATATGTACTCACATTGAAAATTTTAGCTAGTTCCTTCCTACCTCCATGTCCACTTCATCAGAACAGCACCATATGTAAGAACCACCTCAAGCATCAACCATCTGAGCCAAGTGTGCATGTACGTCTTGGACGATGAATTGAATGGAGAAGATTGGACGTACGCCAACCCATCTGATTGTCGCGTGTATCTGCATAGGAAGAAAAATATTGCACTCGGCTTCGCCAAGTTGAGGAGACGAAAGCAATCAAGAGACGAAAGCTTTCTCTGCGTCGCCGCATCATCACCATGGCAGCTTGGCGTCTCTCCTCGACGTGGCGGCGACGGTGCTGGTTGCGCTCCTTTTTCTTAAGCCACTCTTACACAACGGCCCCAACGCGATCCTCTCCGGCATCAACTTCACCGCCATGGCCAGGCTAATCGACGTCTGTGGCGCTGCCAAGCTGTGGAAGGTAGACAAGCTGATTTGCTGGCGTTTATCGCCGCATTATTCGGTGTGCTCCTCGTTTTCATCAAGATCTGTCTGCCGTGGCCGTCGGGGTCTCGCTATTCAAGATCCTGTCCACGTGAGATGGGAGAGAACAAACAGGGAAAACAACATGGAAATTATAGTATGTAGGGAAAGAAGACTCCTATGGCGATCGGCTTGGCTCGACGGTTTGAATTCTAGATCGTTTCGTGGGAGTTCCTTTTCGTGCCCTAGTGGGTTTCCTGTTCGTGTGCCAGTTTTTTTTGAGACAATGTTCCTGCGCCAGCTATTGGCAAAAGCTTAAAGAAGAAACAACATAGGCTAAGGCCCAGGTGCCAATAGGCCCAATCAGCGTGCGACATAAGGCACGATCGATCGAACACGAGGGTGGCACGATCGAGCGAACGTCAGGGGTGGAGTACGGGTTGATCGTTATAAATTTCAGGGACTTTTTCATAAAAACTCCGTGATGGTGAACCCGGAGATTCAATTTGTGCTTTATTATTATTAGGGAGAGATTGCACCACTGAAAAACATGGACACATTTTTTGGGGGGGTGGGGGGTGGGGAGGGAGTAGATGCAGAGTTATAGTCAGCTGGCAAAAATTGAAGACATGGTACACTCCATTCTCTCATAGTTTGTCAGGGAATTTTGTTTTGATATTAAATGACCATATGACGAGCGATCAAGACTATCGGTGAACAAAGAAGAAAGCGTTGTCATTTTGTCATATGGGATGACCACCGGACGGCTTGATCGCTCCAAAGCCAACACACGGCCCTCTCTTATTGCATATAGTTCCGCTTTGAGAGCATCGTTGCAGAAGAAGAGGTGCCGGTAAGCAGCAAAAATCATGACATAGTTGGTATAGACACAACCGAATTCTATTAAATTCTCTTGCAATTCTTTGAACTGAAGACACTGTAAAATGGTTTCCCATACATGGCCTTAACTTTCGTCCAGCAGCGTGAGGGTGCGGAGGTAGGGTTTCTCCGGCGAAAGACGACGGCACGACATCTGCGGATGTCGCTCTCCTCCTGGGGGCCGTCGTGGAGCTCTCCAACCTCCTCCGTTCTCGGGTCACTTTCTTCGGGTGAAAGCGTAGAACCTGCGGTGCAGGGCCAGACGATGGCGTGACACGTCGCTTCCCCTCCTGAGGGTATCATCTTGAAGATTGTGATTCCCTGCCTGCTTTCCCGGGGCTGGACATGCATGGCATCACAGCAGGTGGCCGGCCATGCGCCCAGAGGTGGAGCGGTGTTTCCTCCTCCGCATCGAAGACGACAGATCTCGGCAGCGCGGCGCAGTGAAGTCTCGGCGTTCAATGCGGGCAGATGGACTCACGCAGGAGGTTGGAGCTATCTTGCGTCGTGGTGACGTCGATGGTAGGCCTCGCAAGGTCGATGCGTCGGCAAATGCTCTGAAGATAGATCGGTGGAAGACGGCGGCGGCGGCGGCGTCTGAGAGTGCGCCGGATCGGTGTGTGCCTCAGACCCGGTAGTGGCTTGGTTGGGGTCTTCGGTTCTAGATGTTAGGCTTGCTGCGAGGTCTGTTTCGTATTAGGCTCGGACTATCAGCATCCCTTCATCAAGTGGATAGGAGTAGCGACACATGTTGCCAGAACGGTAGCTTCAGACCTACTGATGTATTACTTTGTAAGGTCTTTGGAAATAATTAATAAAATGGCTGCATGCATCGTCCAGATGCAGAGGCCGAAGGTCTTCCTTCTTTTCAAAAAGAACTTTTTCATAACTATTTTTCGCTAAACAAATTAGAAAATTAAGGCCCATTCAGTACATTTCGGCAATTATGAAGCGATCGCAACGGCTAACGGTGGTCCAGCAGTTTGGCACTCCACGCACGCGAAATGATTCATTGATCCAGGACCCTGAATGAATGAATATATAGGCCAAGGTTGCCTTTCAAGATGTTAATCAAAGATGCGCATCATTAACTGCTCATGATTAGCTGATTAGAATTAAGGTACCATCTCACTGTTCTCGCAGCCAAGGATATGATCGGTGCATCTCCCCCCGCGAGCCAGCAGAAAGGTGGCTCGTCGCAAAACGTAAATGCGTACGTAGCCATCTCATAGAAAACTGAAAGCCCAACTCTCTTGATTCCATTTGCACGGCCGTCATGCGCGGCACGCTGGCCATTTGAGTAGGCTACTAGGCTATGAGTTGCGGCTCAAATGATTGTGAGTGGATTGCACTGTGCGTGCACGTAGGAGTACATGTGCTTGTCACGAGCGAGATAGTAGAGCACAGCACACCAACTTTGAGGAAGAAAGGAGTCCACTTTGCATCATGTATTTTTTTGAGGAACCAACGACTAAAGGTGTGAATTAAATTTAGAAGAATACGAACACACGTATCATGTCCCAATGTATAGTCGGATGGTTTGAAGGATGGTTGTACCCTCAACCCACCTAGGATCATGACCCATGCTTGACATCTGTGTATCTTGTATAGGCGGAATGTTCTTTCGGTGGGAAATGATATTTCTGTCGATAATAGGCGTTTATAATGACTTTGTCAATCCAAAACCCACCGTCTCAATCTTTCAAAAATAATCTAGGGATAGAGTGTGCGTGTATTCGTAGTGATCAGTGTATGTGAATCATATGTACTGTGTTTAGAAAAAAAAGTAAACTAAGTTAATGCACGCTCTAAACAGGTGATCAAAGAGACATTGCATCGACCAAGCAAGTTAACTGCCAGACGCATTGCCGGAGAAGGTGGCCGTGCTTTTCTCCAGTGCGTTTGTGAGCATCCAGTCGCCGCGAATCGCGTTGTACCTCCGTCTCTATGGGTCACGGCAGAAAAAAATTCAGAGCCGTGTGTTCTCCCGTTAGAGATGCTAAAAATCGCTGCCTGAAGGTGTACCGACGTTAAACCACGTGTCGGGGGTGTGATACTTCCTAGTCGCCGCGTTCATGTTTAAAAAAAAAATCCGGCATCACATTCGCACAAACAAGACGCAAATTTAACCAAACTTCAGCGAGTTCATAAAATATTTTACAAAAGAAGAAAAAAAACACTACTAGACAAGCCGTCGCCCTCGCCGTTCCTCGCTGCCCGCCACTCTGAAACTCTACGTGCCGAGGAGCTTGTAGAACTGCGTGTAGTCGCCGCTCTCGTCGTCGTCTCCTCCGCGGCCGCCGTCCCTGCTGCTCCCCTGCCTAGGGTCGCCGAGGCGCGGCGGGTTGGACGGTCGAGGGGCGTCCTCATCCTCGTCGCTGTCGAGGATCACCACGTCGTACTCGTCCTCGCGCCCACGCTGGCGGGCGGCTATCTCCTGCAGGGCTCGGCGCTGCCGGACCATCTCGCCACGGAGGTAGTCGTCTCGCGCCCACTTTAGGGCGGCCTTGTCGGAGAAGTCGGACCGGGCTATGGCCTCGTACTCCGCGGGGAGGTCGGACTCCACCTTCGGCCTGACGAGACGTGCAAAGGTGGGGGAGGACTCGGCGATGCAGACGCCGCAGCTGCGGGTGCGTCGTCTGATCGGCGCGTCCTGGGGCTCCAGCTTGACGGGGAGGAGGGAGGGAGAGCCGGACGAGCGGCCGGATGAGAACGAGGACGTCAGGTCCATGCGTCTCGACGTCCACGAGCTCCCACGCCGGCGGGAGAAGGTGGGAGGAGCGAAGTACTCCAGCCTCGACGTGTTGCCGCCCTCGATGTACTCGAGGACAGCCTCCAGCATGCGGCCGGGCACGCCCCATCATCGGCGGCGCCCGTCGGCCTCGAGCCTCCCGGAGGAGACGACGCCGTTGGTGGCCTCGAGCTGCTCGGCGTGGCGACGACGGAACTACGGCTCCCGCAGCGAGCTGCCGGGGGTGTACCTCGGCCTTTCTCTCGCCGCCTGCGACAAAGAGGCACGGCGGGCGATCTCCGCACGCCGCGCCGCCCCGGTGGGCGGCGGTGGCACCGGGACCCTGCTGGCGCTTATCCTCCATGCCCCGGGCACCCGCATGTCCGGCGGGACTGGGTACTCGGTCTCATAGAGAAGCCGGGCTTCGTCCTCATGAAGGTGGCGACGGTCGAAGCAGTTCGCCACCGCGCCATCGCCTGGATAGCGCTCGGCCATTGGGTGAACTGAAAACGGCGAGAAGAAAGGGGGAAACGGGAGCGTCGGCGGTGGAGAGCGAGGTCTGTGCGTGGCTCACCTGTGCGGGAGGGGCGACTTATATAGGCGGCGCCCGCGTGACCGCCATGTGTACGCGTGACGGGCGAGGGACGCACGTCGCCCCGCCTTCACTGTGTCGTCCGTGAGGCATCAATGGAGGCTGACCGGCACGACAGCACACGGCAGCTTTGGCATTGATTCTCCCACGAAAACCGAGACGATGAGGACGGCGAAGCGACGAGAACAGCCGAGCCGCTATCAAGAAGGGCCCGCCGTTTTTCGTGCCAAAAACGATTCGGCCGGCGTCCCAGCGCGTCGGGTTCGGGCTGGGTCCGTCGGCACCAACTTCGGTCTGAACCGGCGAAAAAAAAACCTTTGAAAAAGTGACTGGGTCGATTTTTCAACGTCGACAGCCAAAAAATCGTGTAAAGAATTTTATTGGAGACGCGGCTAGAGATGCTCTAAGCACGTACCACTTGGGCGGACCACGATCGAGATTTTTCAAACCACCCACCCCCGTCACACGTTATTCCGATTCGCTGGAATCAGGGGTAAACAAATGAACTGACGACCTTTCATCCTCACCGTGTCACTTTAATTATTCCGGTTTGCTACTTTTCAGCCAAATGAAAAAAAAAATGTGTTGTTTCTGACTCGGCCGTATTGAACGCCATGAAACATAAAGTGTTCATTTTCTCGCCGCAATTTTCAATTTGAAAGGACGCATACTTTCTTAAGAAATGTATTCTCTATAATGATGTAAACGATCTTATATTTGGAGTAACTGTTAGTTTTCATTAGATTTTTTGTATGAAAAAGCAACCGGATGTATCATAAAAGTTCACCACTAGCATAAAGCACCCAAACATAATAAAAATCACATCGAGGTCCTTAGACCATTGAACGTTCACTACCGCCAACAGAACGAGCCACTGACGCGCCATTCCCCTACAGGACTCGTTCTGACCTTGTCGATGACAGTAAAAAATCTTCATGCACGTGCTCCTAAGGTCCGGCGCCCTCGAGTCACGGGCGGCGGCATCATCTTCGTTAAGCCTTGAATCGGTTTGAAGTGTCTGACAACAAATCTCGCCATCACAAACGCACGGCGAGAAACTCTAATCTCACTGCTTCAAGGAGAAAGCCAAAATATATGCCAGAGCTCCCTCGATTTCACCAAGATGAATGAATAGGATCAGAGCTCATGCGATCTTATAATATTCCTATATTATTCATTTCCTTGTGTTTTTGAAATCACACGAATCAAAGAGACCCTAAGTTTTGTATGAGAGAAAAGAATGATACTCTTAGTCATGTTTTGCTCCGCCCCATGTGAGGCTTTAACTTATTGATGATTGTATGAATATTGTTGATTAATATATGCCTAGGTTTAAGAACAAAGAAACACATACACAAAACATGCCGCCAATGGTTTTGCGGCAGGTTTCTACATGAAATTATGGCCCATCACCAAACCATCATTTGAATACCTCTTCGCGAGCTCCTTCGACCTTCAAATCGACACAACCTCCCTAAGTCGGATATTAATGGTCTTACTTCCATAAAAATACGACGCCAGAACACCAGATGCTTTCCGCCTTATATCCCTGCAAAACCGCCCCATTAAAACAATTGGGTAAGTTTTCGCAAACTAACTAAAGACACTCATCGCTCTACTTGTCTCTCACGATCAAACCAGTTTCCTATCTTGGAGATCCATCTCAAAAAACTTTCTATATGCTACTAATCGCTATAACTGTTGCCATAGGTCCAATTCTCTAACACTCATTATCAAACTAGACTTTCACAATGCTTTTTACTCAGTTTTTTCGGACTCGCTGCGTACCATCCTTGCCAAAAGATGCTTCCTTAAGAGGTGGTGCAGTTGGATAAATAACCTATACACTATAAGAAAAACCTATGTCCTGCTAAATGGTTGGCCTGGGCCATGGATCAACTGCAAGTAGGGGCTACGACAGGGTGATCCGCTCCCCTACCTCTACCTCATTGTGTATGACCTTCTCAGAAGAACGATCGTCTTGGCCCATGCAAACAATGAGCTACATCACCCCATTAAACAAGACCTACCATCAACAATTATACAATGTGCAAACGACACACTCATCCTTCTAAAGGCCACGTCAAATGCGGTAGAAAAAAAATCTTTGATGATTTTGCTGCTACCACTTGGCTCCACATAACTTCCATAAAATCACTTTCGTGTCTCTAAATGTCGATCAAAACACCGCAAGCTCCATGGCTACAGATCTTCAGACAACCCTATCTGAATTTCCCCAAACATACCTCGATTTACCTCTCTCCCCAACCAATCTACCCAACACTGCATTCCAGCCGCCAATTGACACCTTTGATCGCTACCTATATGGATGGACAACACTTCTCCAAAGCAAAGGTGGCCGCCTAGTCTTGCTCTCTGCAGTCCTCGACTCACTACCCACATATTTCACGGTATCCTTCCTTTTGCCAAAACTACTTTTGAGCGAATAGACAAAAAATGATGTTTCTTCTGGTCTAACAAAGACACTTGTTCGGTAGTACAATGCTTTGTAGCATGGGACAAAGTTTGTACACCCAAAGATGCAAGTGGTTTAGGTTTTAAAACATCCAAGCACATTTTTTTTCTTATGATGAAGTTTGTATTTCAACTTCCTACATTCTAGAAGCCTACACTATCGAGGTTGAATCCAAAAGATCTCGGGTAGGGGGTCCCGAGATGTGGATCTTATCTCGATGGTAAGGGAACAGAATAGGGACACTGTGTTTACCCAGGTTCGGGCCCTCTGGAAGGGGTAAAACCTCGTGTTTTGCTTTGATTGTGTTGATGTGATGGGGTTACAAAGTACAAGATGGTCTACCTCGAGATTGTATGTGAATGTCTCTAACTTAAGCATACGGACTAAAACCCCTCGGTTTATATAGGGACCGGGGTAACTAGGGTTACATGTATGTTGATTACATCTAGGGATAAGCTTGCCGATGATTTAAACATGCCTTGAAGTGTGCGCCAAGTGTTTGGAGGATTCCATCTTGAGTACGCCGTGGGTCATGCTAAGCATGGCCCATTCTTCGATTGCCTGGGGTCCTTGGCCCGACCATGACTAGGAGGCCGACGTGGTTAGCACCCCCCTAGTTCATGACACCGTCACCTACCATGGAAGCAGTGGATCATACATAACTTAGCTTTCCCCGTCTCACTTGGTACAAAGGTATCCTACCTAGCTAAAATAGACCGGAAACACCTTGAAGGTTTGATAGAGATCAGTCAATGTACTGTGCAGGATGGGAAATCTACTTTATATTGGTTAGATATAAATGGCTACTACCAGTACCTCTAGGCACTGCTTTCCTTGCAATTTATTTCCACCACCAGAACCAAAATACTCATGTTCACATAATCATGATGATGTGATCGGCTCTTCACTGTAATGGGCTAACCTGTGTTGCAATGCAAGAACTTGCCTCGTGTTGTGTTCTACTGCAGGATATTATGCTCACTGGACCGTCGGATAAACAAACTATAATTGGTGGCGAGCCGTTCTCACCCCACTATGTACCAAGTTGTTAATGATCCTACACTCTCAATGGTTTGGTCATCAGTGTGCCAAACAAGATCAAAAAAGTTGGTTGGCTGTTGCACAATAACAGACTTAACTTCCATTGAAACATGCACAAAAAGGCAATTATGCCTTCAAACAAGTGCTCCATGTGTGTGCGGGCCACTAAAATCGGCACACACACACCTCTTCGTCCAATGCCCCAAAGCAAAGGCCGCTTAGCGTGCAATTGGCATTATGCCAAACTGAAATGTCATCAAGAACATGTGGAAGATCATCGTACCTCCATAGCTCCCAACATTGCCGCAACCTTTCATGGCCGTGCTTGTCCTCTGAGAGATTTGGAATGCGAAATGCATTGCTTTTTAGGCAATGTCATTAACATCGGTTAGCGTAATCTATAATGCTTATTAATATAGTCTCTAATCTGGTTCTTTGGTTAGATAGACTCAAAACACATGTGTAGAAAAGTAACGCCGATCTATAGCATGACATCTTCTCCTCGAGATAAATGATGTTTCCTCTGTGCCATAATATAATAGCGTTTTTGACATTAAACTAGTGTAAAAAATTATTCTTATGTTATGGAACGGAGGGAGTAGCTCTGAAAGCGCACATTTCTCCTTTAATGAAAGTTCAGTTGGGGAACCACCCCCTCGGCAACATTTAGAAAAAATGCCGTCAAGACTGAAACCACACGGAAAGGAAATGCACCCGAGTAACACTCACTTGGAAATACTCTGTCCAAATAAACGCTGAAAAAACATGTTTAAACAACAAGATTGTACGTACACGCCCTTCCCCGAAGAAAAAAGTCGACGGTAACACGCGGGCGTGCCGGTGCCGGCGACCGGCGTTCCGACCAGGAGTCCAGGGCCATAGCTGGCAAGGCCGAAGCGACAAGGCGAGGACAGAAACACACCGGTTGGTCCCTTCCGCGCTGCCGGTGTCATGTGGTCTCTCCCGTTCCTGCCGCTCACCGGCGCAGCCGGCTGACTGGACGCGCTCGTGCCGATCCGCCAAGTCAAGCGGCGAACATGCATGTCAACCCTTGTCCCGCAAGTTGGAACCGCGAGCGGAGCGGTGCAACTTGGGCGTCCTTTTCTATGCCCGCTGCCCGCTGCTCTCCCGCCCATGTTTTAATCAACCCAGCGAATCCACGTCGCATGCCGAGCGAATTCGGGTCGGTGCGCTGCGCTCGGCCTCGGCGCAGCGGGGGTCGGGAGGATGATGCGGCCGGTCATGGCATGGATGCCTCGGATTCGCTCGGCGCAGTGCATGCCGCTGCCGGTGCCGGTGCGCTCGGCTTTTTCAACTGCTGGCGCTGCGGAGCAGTGGCGCCTCGGAGAGATGAACGGGATGAATTGTTTTTCTGTCCCGTGCCTGTGCATGCATGTGCCTGGCAAGGGCAGGAGCGACGTCTATCTATCCCCGGCTCTGCCCTGCCATGCCCACACGGGGCCGCCTCGTTGGGGCTGCGCTGCGCTGCCTTCACGTAGAAGCCAGGCCATTAATGGCGGGTCGGTCGGGGGCGCGGCTGCGATCGCGCTGAGATCACATTCCACGGGCCCTGTCCCCTCTCCTGCGCCGGTCGTCTCCAGTGTCCAAACAGAGGCGAGGCGATCCACCCCGGCTGCTGGTTCAAAAGTTTTCTCGTGCATGCATGAGGTGATCCGTGCGTGTCAGGCCGACGTGGATCCGACGGTGGTGCCGGACCGGATGGTAGTACTACTCCGTTTGCTTGCGGTGTAGGCCGTAGCGTGGGGCAGTGGTACGTGCGTTTCCAGTTGCAAGGTCCATCTCACTGGCAGGTAAAGCTGGGAGGTGCCGCCTTGATAAACGATGATGATTTGCCGGTCCGGTTTCACTGTCGTTAAGCAACGAATCACTCTGACCAGCCGCCAGCGGCTTCCACTAGCTTCTTGGCCGATCGAGTCGAGCTTCCGGACTAGCTAGGGCTAGGGACCTAGGAGCGAAAAGCAAAAGCCAGGAACAAACATAAAAAAGTTTCTGGACACCTATTTTGCTAGACTTTCAGAACCTCCTGCCGTGCATACGCTCAAACAGCTGTAGCAATTTACTCCTGCGCAAGCCACGTTCGCAGCCGGCTATGTGTGGCTGCTGATATGGATGGCCAGCCTCGAGTCGAGTCCGGGCAGGGTACCCCATGAGGCCAACGGACACGAAGATGCACTTACTCCCTCCGTTCTTTTTAATCCGCATATAAGTTTTGATCAAAGTCAATTTTTATAGAGTTTGACTAACTTTATATTAAAAAATATACAGTTTAGCTGCACATCATCAGCCGATGCGAATTCGGCGTCAATCGATTTCTGAATGAATGAAGGAAGGAGATGTGTCCAGAGGTTGAAGAAGACCGTGGGCCATTGATTTTCCATCCAACGGTGCAAAAATCAACTGACCTCAAACCAAAAATTCAGCTGACTGATTTCTAGCCATTGCCAAGAATATAAACATTCATAATATGAAACCAATATTATCAGATGCATCATGAAACGTATGTTCATACTATATAGTTTTAGTATTATAGATTTTCATAAAAATTTTATACAAATTTAGTCAAACTTTGTGCAGTTTGACTTTGACAAAATCTTATAAGCGGAGCAAAAAGAACGGGAGGAAGTACTAACTTTTTTTTGAGCAATGGAGGGAGTACTAGCTGTGTGCCGCTCCAAGGTGAACAGTCAAGGCCGCTCGTCTGTTTGGACTTTAGGAAGCCGTCCGACGGGATCGGCCGATTCGATTCAGTGGTCACTCGCTCGCTCACCCGGATCAGTCGCTCCTTGGACGCGCTCGATCTTGATGGCCACTGTGCACCTGGATTGGGTGGACCGTGGACCGGGCGGGCGCGGCGGGGACCTCGCCTCGGTCGCCTTCCTTAGCCACGGCCCGGCCGATAGTGCCATCTCCTCTCCCAGCTGCCGGGCCGGCGAGCCCCACGACGGCGCCACCGGACAGAATCCGTTCCGTGACGCCCAACAGCAAGACGCTAAAAACGCACGCACGTTCGTCACGCAGGGAGGCTCCTTGGGCTCAAACAGCTAGCGATCCACGTGCTCGTCCGCGCCACCGTGTGTCCATGTGGTCGATGGGCCGGTCCCGGCAGGGCCCCGGCGGGCATTCCGTTCGGGCGGCGGCATGGGCGCGGTTCGTGGCTTCGCGCACGCCTTGCGCGTGCACAGTTCTCCCGTCCGTCCATCTCGGGCGTCCAGTCACGGGTGCGTGGCCATGGGAGTTCGGCCATCCGTCGTGCGTCCGTGCGGTGGGCAGCGCGCGCCCGGCGGCGGCGGCGGGTGCGGGATGCGCGTCCGGGCGGGCCACTGTACGTCTCCCGTCTACGCGTGCCGCCCTGCCCTGCTAGCAATATCGATCGATCGACCGGTCCGTCCGTCTCCGTCGGGTCGCAGATCAGATCAGACATACGTACGCATGCACGCAACCCTACATGTGTGGGCGCTGCCAGGCCCGCCAGACCGGTGCACCACGACCACGGAGTATGTACGTGGCACCTACGTGAGATACTGAGACGTACTACTACGACTGTCCTGCTCCTTGGTCGCGACGCTCTTGGCTGCACGGGCGAGCCCTCCCCTACATGCCCGGACAGTCCTACGACCTAGGTCTAGCAACCTAGCTGATCTTGGCGTTTTGCATAGGGAAAGGAACAAGGCAACAAGGCCAAACAAACAAAAAGCCAGATCAAACCAAAAAGCAAGCCCCTGGCCGGGGCAATGATTGCGGGGTTAAAAGTGGGGGTCAAGGCCTCGGTCAAGGCCCGGTTGGAACTCGATGGGAGGTACCCAGTACACTCGATCGATCATCCATTCCTCCTCCGTCCTCCATCATCGTCTCCACTGGGCTTCGAGATAAGGATCCGGTCGAGGCCATTGCGGGGGCGCATCATGAGCAATCATGCACGCAGACGCAGACGCAGGGCAGTCGCACTCACGGCTGGGAATGCAGTCGTAGTAGCGGTGGTAGTACGTGGAATCTCGCAGATTTCATCATCGCTCGCCTCAAGGAGCACCACACCCCCTCCCCTGTCATTAGCCATCACTGCCGCCGCCTCGATCGCTTGTTTTCCCTGCACTTTTTCGTGGTATCGCCATGCTATGACCGACGAGCAACGGGCAGCCTCGTGTAGTGCGAACGGGGACATGTGCAGGCCGCGTGTCCACCACACGGCTCCTACTACAAGTTTATAACTACTAGCGTGGCCGTGTGCCCATGATTGCGTATACGTGGTAGTGGAATTGTTTTGCGTCTGGGGCTGGATCCGCGGCCGAGGATCCTGCGGGCAAGCGTGCGTGATTGCACGGATCATGTCCGTCCGTCCCGTCATCCATCCACGCTCGACCATCACGGCCGGCAGCTTCCTCGTCCCGTCCACCATGTCTCGTCTCGGTGACAGGACCATTGAGGTAGATTAGATAGATGGACAGGCACGGCGATCAGGAAGGAATGGCACAAAGAAAAAGGCTTCCGGTGGCTGCTTCCACGCCACACCACGCTCTCACCTCACCTCACCTGTGTCGGTCGGCCCCAAGTTGCCAGTTCCAAGATTCTGATTCTGAACTGATGGACATGGACGGGTGTGCCCATGCCACATTCTTGCAAGCCAAACATGATTTATTCATTCCTCGGAGTGGGAGGCGAGCTCGTCTTCTCTTCTTTCTACGTACTCCCCAATGAAAAGTCTTCCGGCCGGGTCAGCCACTCAGTTCAGCTTGGGTGCCTGGGTAGATGAAGTAGTGTGTTTGGTCTCGAAACTGCAGAACGCCATTCGCGAGGAACATAATTCGCTCTCTTCGACGTCGTTCACAAAAAGAATGGAGACAATGATAGGAAAAGAAAGCATCCGGTGTCACAAACAGCGTGCTGTTGGCTATGCTAATTACCAGTTCACCTGGCAACACGTGCACCGCGCTAGTTACGTTTTGACTCCTAAGAAAAAGGTTGCTGCAGACTGAAAACATGTTTGAGTTTCAGCAGACTCTTCGCCTGTGGTTTGAAGTGCCTCAAACTAACACTAGCACGGTCTCTTAACACTGCACGGGTTAACCTCGCATTCCCTTTCCACGAACGGCCAGGATAGATGCATCAACTCGGTTATTCAGATGCTTAATCACCATTATAGATGATCACATTACATGTTCAGGATCAACCAATAAACCAGCCTAGTAAGAGCATACGTACTTGCGAACCTGTTCAGCATGCAACCATGCCTTTAATGCCCAGGGCGGCCAAGAACCATAAACGTACGATCTTTGAAATTTTGGATTCACGATCTGGATGGCTAATTAGAGGTCTACAGCACCGAGTGAAGCCCGGCCTGTACCAGTCGACCTCTACGGCTGATGCCCATGACCCGTCCATATCCAAGCCCAAATCATTAGACCACAAGCAAATACAGTGTATTACAAGTTCAGAGCGGAATGCTGGCAAAGCTATCAGCAGCACGAGGCACCAGCGGTCCAGGCCGGAATACGACGGTCTCTGTACAACCTGGCAATCTTAATGAAGCCGGCTCAGGCACCAGTCTGAAAGAGTCAGACCTGCATTGAGGCAATGTTCGCCGCTGCCAGCACGTGAAACGGTTCAACTAGGTTAGGAGCACGTAGCTGCGAAGAAGAAAGGTTACTGCGTCAGTTTGATGCGGCTTCTGGTCGTTTAAGCTCTTCTCTCAGCTTCAGGACCTCACGGCACGTCTCTCTCAGCTTTGCCTTCAGCATGGCGGTTGCTTCCTGATAATTCTCATCCATCAGCGCCCGTTCTTCCACTGCCTCTTTAAGCCTTGCGCGGTTCGCGTCGAGCTCTGGTTGCAGCCACCGGATTTGCATGCGAAGCTTTGTTTTTTCTTTGTTGTGGGTCGAAGCATCCTGTAAAAGGAAAGCATGTTATGGAACTGGTACTGCGGAGAGATTATGCTGGTTGGCGATCTTCTGGCATGCAGTGTGCTCTTCTATTTCACTGGCCAGTCACTGCTTTACTGAACGCGCGATCAGACAAAATTCGAACAGGAAATTTTTAGTAAAACGACAGTTTAAAGAGGACAACAAGAACCACCAATTTGAGTTTCTTCCGGAATTTGATGACGCAGCACTGCAAGAGAATTATCAGGAATTTCTTTGTTGCGTTAACTGTGTCAATTTTCAATGCTTTCTACATATAGTGTCAATAGTCAAGTTACGAAATCTCATCAATAGCATTATTGTGGCACAAAAATACCAGCATTACAGTCGGTTTCTGAAAGTAGTCCACTCAGTCCTCTGGAAACTTGAGGAACTATAGGAAACAAGGTTCTAGGGTTGGTGTCAGTATAAATCTTCATCTCGAGTGCATGTCCATCTATTGGAATAGCACTTCAGTGCGCAAACAAGCAACTTATGCAATGAAAACATGCCAGAATGATTAACTATATGCTGCTTCCATCAGCCCACTTATGATTCTGAAAATGGGAATGTGTTCTGTGGTAGAATTTAAACTCATCAGCTTGTATACTTTTTTTTGCTTTCAGGGTCCTAGTACTGTGTTTAGTGAAATATTTATGATATTCCATCTCCAAAAATGAATGAACACATAAAAATGCTATAAAATAAAATAAAACAGCAGATGTTCCTATCTCAGCACAGGCTACTACAAGAACCGTGCTTGCGTGCAAAGCTACAATGAATTTATTTCCAAAGCTCGATGCTGATACTCAGTACAGTAACAGGCACTTATTCTGGAAGATTTAACACTTCAAAACTCAAACTGCAGAAATACTCTGCCTGAACCAACCATAGAGAGTGATGGGTTCGGCAATGCTTACATGTTTCATCTTGACCTCCATGGCAGATATCTGACAGCTCAACTCATCCATATTAGCTTTGGCCTGTAGTAGCTGCATAAATGACACATAAAAACAACTTAAAATTTAATTTACTGAGATAACTTGTAACTTGTACTCCCTCCGTAAACGCTCTTATATTAGTTTACAGAGGGAGTAACAAATTATCTGACTTGCCTTATTATTAGAAACCTCCTTTAAGGCTTCTAATTCATTGATGACTAAGCTCATCTGTTTCATCTTAGAAAGTAAGCTATCACGTTCTTCTGAAATAAGCTGTAGTTGCTTGCAAAGTTCCTGCTCAAAATTGGAGTCAACACAAAAGATGGAAAATATATCTCCTGAAGTTGTACTCCCTAGAAAATCAACTGAAATTTTTAATAATTATAAAAAATATTAATGGTCAGCAATCATGTGTGATCCATGAACAACCAAGTCATAGCAAGAAACTCTAGCCAATTGTTTCTCAATAGGGAAAGATCATTAAAACTCAAAAGTGGAACAACATATCTGTCCTGGTGATGATACTTATTTGTGTGCAAGTAGTCCTGACAATATGAATACATATTTTAAATTTGGTTTCCTGATGTTCTAAGAAAATGAATTTCACACTAAGAGCAAAAATGGATGGGCTTAAGGCTTACATTTTCATTATCAATGTTTCTTCCTTTCTCCACGAGTTGTTCTGATTCTTCACGATTCTCCCTGCTGCATCAGATAACATAACTAGCAGTAAGTTGAGTACATGAGCGTATGCAAACACGCCATGCTTTTGTTATTGCTTGGAACCTATGATGATTTACTCTATAAATTTTTATGTTCACTAGCACTGGAGTAACTGCCCGCGTTCTAAAATTGCTTTCATCGCTAATGCTCTAAAGATTCAAAAGAACTTCTGATAATTTTGAGTGCATCAATCATATTTAGGTACAGTTCTAGTGTAAGGCATAATCATTCAGGTTTGTTCTTTTGTTTCTCATCAAACCACATTCAAAATATATGAAGCATTCTTAGCTCCGTGTGAAAAGTATTGAATGAAACTACATTAGTAATAGACTATGTGCATGCTGTTACCTACCAAGTCGATACAAAACTGAAGCACAATAGAGTGGTACTGTTGCATTGAAAAGAGGTTCTGAGAGAAGACTGACCAGCATTTTTCCTCATTTATGTTATGCTCCACAGAAAGGATCATTTTGTCTTCCAGAGTTTTTAACAATTCTCTACACTGCACCAGCTCTTGTCTCACCTAGTGACATATTGAAATAATATACAGTAATAAGAAATGAGAAAGAGAAAATTATATAAAAATATTGATGAAAATAAACATGGAACTAACATGAACTAAAAAAATAAACTAAAATTAGGCATCTTGCAGTACCCCATACTTGTTCCTGTATACCAAGACAGGCCAATGGATGTCTAATAAAAAATGAGTAAATATAGTGATGTCCTTCTATGAGTACTAAATACAGTACAATATGGATCAAATAAACGGAAGGAACTTGAGAAGCTAGTTTGAGCTGTCAAATTGAAATGGCAAAACATAAGGCCAACTCCACCGCGTGACCCATTTCTACCCCCAAATCGTCCGTTTGTGTCCGTTTGGGGTAAAATGGACAAATCAAACGACCCAGCGCATGGGAGCATACGGACGTTTTGTCCGGCCCGTGTCCGCTTTTGCCCCATTTCCAGACCAAAGTTGCTCTCGGTTTGGGGCCAAAGCGGACAGAAAACGGACGTCTTCGCATCCTCGTCATCCGTCTGTGTCCGCCTCGACCCCACATGTCACTCTCTCCTTTTCTGTACCTGGCCCACCACGTGCACCCACGACCACGACGCATGGGGTGAAAATGGGGTAGTAGCGCTGCATGCAGCGAGTTTGTGCGGCCTCTGTCCGGCATTTGTTCTCCCTATTTCTACCCCATACGGACAAAATCCGGACAAAATGGGCATAGATTTAGGGTCGTGCGGTGGAGTTGGCCTAATTCATGCCTTCTTCATGGTATAATTACTAACAACTTCTACTGCTTACTGATCAACGGATCACTAGTCGAATAATTCTAAACTGCAGATGGCATGCATGCACAGTGCTTCTGCCTAACTCAAATTATAGATATAGCGTCAGTTGACATTCACAATGTGTTGAGATTGTAGACCCGCGGTACCTCCGATAGCTGCCTCCCGGGTCGCTCTCGTGACTCCGGAGGCCCCCGCCGCTGCCAACAACAGGGAGCAACCGCGCCGCCCATTCCCTACTCGCCGTCGCCGGAGGTAGCCTAAGGGCAAAGCCCAGCGGCTGACGGCGGCAGCGAGGACGCACGCGGCCCACGGCCGCGACCCTTCCCGGTCCATCTCCACTCGCCATATCCAGATCCCTCTCGTCCTCAGCTCTCCGGGCGTGCTCCGGGCCCTGCCGCGCGCCGACGCTCCACCACCTCCCTGCTACCGCCTCGCCCCATCTTGCGCTGCCGCGCAACGTCCACTTTCACCGTGGCCGTCGGCGTCCTCCACCGGTCAGATCCGGCCGGTGCTCGCTGCTCTCGACCTGCGCCGCCATCCTCCGCGTCGTCCCTCCTCTGCTCCGGGCCGGTGTGCCGCGGCTGCGGGATCCATGCTCCCCGCCTTGTGCGGGTCTTGGTCTGCCTGCTCGTCCTGCCTGGGTGGTGCGGGGTGGCAGCCCGACCTCCTTTGCTCTGCTTCATCCCCAGTGCTTGCGCTGGTTCTGGTGCTTGGGCGGGGCCGGAGTATCTTTGCCAGCTGGCTGTGCCTTTGAGGTCCCCTACATCGACGACCAAGCATGCGTGCATCGGATCTGCCATGTGCAGTGTCCGACCTGGCCGTCTTCGCCCTTGCGCTCCATTGCGTGCTTCCCCACCCCCCTGCCGGCTCCTCGACTCTCCATCACCCCACGCCTGCCTCTCCTTCAACCCCTATGGATGGTGGCCCGTCAGTCGTCATTTTGCATTGCTTCAGCTGTCAGAGCTGCTCTGACGATGTCGGCCTTGATCTGGTACTAGCTTTGGGAGAAATCCCTGCTGACCCATGTGTCAGCTGACCACGGCGGCGCCAATCCGGTGTCGCTTTCCTTCCTGGAGGCGTGGTCTTTGAGCTATACCTGCTTGGTTTGGGCTCTCCTCCATGTCGACGGCGCGGTTTGCAACTTCATGTCCGTATGGTGAACTTCTCTGCACTCTGTGTGACCTTTCCATTTTGCTTCAATCCACTCGTCTCCGCCCGTCCTCCCCATACCGTCGCCAACATTGCCTCCTCGTCGAGCCCTTCGCCACCATCCATCCGCCCATGCCCATCATTTAGTGTGTCATCCATGATTGGTGTGTTCTTCATGTGATTTCTCTTCGCCTGTCCTTCGCGTGGTCTCCGTACTGTTGTTGTGCACGCTCAAGACCCTCCCATGGTTGCCGTTGTGCTGCGGCGAGCTTCGGGCTCTTGGTGTTATCTTGGTTCACCTTTGCTCAATGACGACGCAATGATGCCTCCCCAACCTGCTAATCGTCTCGACCGCTCGTGGCGGAACTCCTAGTCAAGGTTCGTGTTATGGTTTGGCACTCGTTGGTTATGGATGATCCTCTGTTGTGCCGTGAGGCTTGGTACGCACACAGATGCGGTGCGTTAGGTTGTTTGCATAGCCTTAGCATTGTGATCCCTCAACAACACCCCACATCTACTTGTGTCTCTTGTGGTGTTGTGAAAGTGCAACTATCCCTAGGTGGTTTTGGTAATTCATAACAACATATAGCTCATTGAGCTAATGCTATTCCAAGATGATTATTTCAGGAAAGCTCAATGATTGGCATGGCATGGATGTGAAAGTGGAACCCTCAAAATGCTAAGGACAAAGGATTGGCTCAAGCTCAAAAGCTCAAGACTCTTCATTTTATATTTTAGTGATCCAAGATCACATTGAGTCTTTAGGAAAAGCCAATACTATTAAGGAGGGATGAGGTGTTGCTTAATGAGCCTCTTGCTTCATGTGCTTAGTGATATGCTCCAAAACCCTCAACTACTTTTCCATATCCACATATGACCTAAACCCTAAGCCAAACTCGGTCCTACCGATTCTTCCTATCCGGCGCCACCGAGTTTCACTTGTCATTAGCCACTGCCAAACCCTAGCAATTCGGTTCTACCGATAAGGATCTCGATCTCACCGAGATGGGGTTGCAAACTCTTTGTTTCCCTTCTGTAACTTTTCGGTCTTACCGAAAGAGCGAATCGGTCCCACCGAGATTGCAATGTAAACTCAGTGTTTCCCCTTTGTAACTTTTCGGTCTCACCGAGTTCCACTCGGTCTCACCGAAAGAGCAAATCGGTCTCACCGAGTTTGCCTGACCAACTCTCTGGTTAGCTAATTACCAAATTCGGTCTCACCGAGTTTGTGTAATCGGTCTCACCGAGATTACGTTATGCCCAAACCCTAACCGAATCGGTCCTACCGAGTTGCATGTCAGTCCCACCGAAATTCCTAACGGTCACTAGGTTTACTATTTCGGTCAGACCGAGTTTTCTGATTCGGTCCCACCGAGATTGGTAAATTGTATGTAACGGTTGGATTTTGTGTGGAGGCTATATATACCCCTCCACCTCCTCTTCATTTGGTGAGAGAGCCATCAGAACACACACACCATTCCAACTCATATGTTCTGAGAGAGAACCACCTACTCATGTGTTGAGACCAAGACATTCCATTCCTACCATATGAATCTTGATCTCTAGCCTTCCCAAGTTGCTTTCCACTCAAATCTTCTTTCCACCAAATCCAAATCCTATGAGAGAGAGTTGAGTGTTGGGGAGACTATCATTTGAAGCACAAGAGCAAGGAGTTCATTACCTACACACCATTTGTTACTTCTTGGAGAGTGGTGTCTCCTAGATTGGCTAGGTGTCACTTGGGAGCCTCCGACAAGATTGTGGAGTTGAACCAAGGAGTTTGTAAGGGCAAGGAGATCGCCTACTTCGTGAAGATCTACCGCTAGTGAGGCAAGTCCTGTGTGGGCGATGGCCATGGTGGGATAGACAAGGTTGCTTCTTCGTGGACCCTTTGTGGGTGGTTGCTTCTTCGTGGACCCTTCGTGGGTGGAGCCCTGTGTGGACTCGCGCAACCGTTGCCCTTGGGTGGAGCCCTGTGTGGACTCGCGCAACCGTTACCCTTCGTGGGTTGAAGTCTCCATCAACGTGGATGTAGGATAGCACCACCTATCCGAACCACGGGAAAAACATCCGTGTCTCCAATAGCGTTTGAATTCTCCAAACCCATCCCTTTACATTCTCGCAAGTTGCATGCTTTACTTTCCGCTGCCCATAAACTCTTTGCATGCTTGCTTGAGTGATGTGATGATTGCTTGACTTGTCCTAAATTAGCTAAAATCTGCCAAGAACTAAAATTGAGAAAAGGTTAAGTTTTATTTGGTCAAGTAGTCTAATCACCCCCCCCCCTCTAGACATACTTTCGATCCTACATGTTGGTCTTTCTGCTTGCTAGCTAGGTCGTGCCTTCTCCTGGGCATCAATATTTTTCTCTCTTCTTCTGTAACCTTGTTACCTGCACGGTTTTCGGCCCGGTTTCCCTCATAAACGGGGTCAACTTGTTTAGGTTTTTGATCCAATTTCCCTTATAAACTGGATCAGCCAAAGCTTAAGGGGCGACTCTTGGCTTTGGCAGCTTTTTGAGCAATATATTCAGGTGGGGATTCTCTCCCCCCCCCCCCCCCGGTGACCGTTCAAAAAACAAAAACATTCACAATGTGTTCCAAAACTAGACAGTATTATTCACACACAAAAAACAGTTAGAAGATAACCACATTGCATCTGCATGCTAATTGTCGACGTTGAGGATTGATCATGAATTAGATCTGGGCAGGTATGTAATCAAGAGAACTCTATTTAACGTACCTTAATCAAATCTTCGGATAATTTACTATTCTCATCAGTGCATATATCCAATTGCTGCTTAGTTTCTAAATATGCTTTCTCCTTGGCTATCCACATTGAACTTTCAGATTCCATTTCCAGAAGAACATCAGTAAGTTGCTGCATTTCAGAGCACACAAAAATGAAACAAATTACGGAGAGTGTCGACGTTTTGGATAAAACCATAAAGCTAATTACCATTCCCAAGTCTTCTTTTTCCTTTGATATAGAACTGAGAGAAGCCTCCAATTTTCTACCAAAAGACTCAGATTCCTCAAGTTTTTTGGTCTGTATCACAGAAAAAAGAAATTTCATGGTGAAAAAAAATTGGGTTAGACAAAAGGTGTGGGGGATCTGGCAAAATATACTGCAAAGCCATTTTAAGTATACCAATACAGCAATCTCGTCGTTCAAGGATTTTATCTTTGATTCTGCGGAAGTAAGCCTGTTTTCGAGATCTTCCTGTTCCAACACCATAAACTCTACTTTAGATAGCGCTTCTTCCTTCTCTGCAGTCAAGGTAGCTAAAGTTTCTTGCAAAGAAGCAATTTCATCTTCCATATCAGAAGCATGAATCTCAAGCCTTTGGTACTCCTCCTGAATATGAAGAAACAAGATACACAGTCATAGATAAACATAAGCTCCAGTAAATGAAGAACAGACTGCATGCCATTCATGCCGTAATACATACATATGTAACACATGTATTGTAAGGTGGCACTCATTTTCTGACTGCAAGTCAGTTAGAATGATGAACCTTCTGGATAAAGAAACGAGACATTGACACCGGGCTTATCAAAAAAACTTGCGGCATAACTACAAGGTATGAGAGCAATAAACTATTAGAATCCAAAAAAAAACTAGTTTTTCCTAGCCAGTAGCTTGAGACAAGTGATGTTATACCCACAATGGTATACCAGCTATCTAGAACCACTGTATGGTATGAGTTGTAGTTGGAGTTTGGGTTTATTCCTGGAGCTGTGGTGATTTACGTAAGTCTTGCTATAACAGTATCATACGAGCACCTCAACATGTATCAGGATGCTTAAGAATAGTGTGTTTGCACAAAGTAATAGAAATTGGGAAGACTGCAACCTGCAACTGCACAGCTTGATCAAAAAACGCAGCAAGTTCTTCTGGCTTCACATTCAATTCATGTCTTTTATCAACAGTGACAGAATCATGTTTCCTTAAATCACGTTCAAGATGGGTCCTCTGGCTTTGTAACTTCTTTATTTCCCTGTGTGCCTCTGCTTTTTCACCCTGGACAAAGAGTATGGATTCATACTTGCTACGTTTTACCGTTTTGGAGAAGATACACCTGAATTTGTGCCAACGTAATGAACAATCAAATTACTGTGTACAAAATAATAACCTCAAGTTTAATTTTTTCTTGAACATAATTCTTCAGCTTGTTGTCAGTCTCTCGTAACTTTGTTTTCGCTCTTTCAAGTTCCTTTCTGATAGACTCCTTTTCTTTCATCAAGGAAGATGATGACAAGGTCGAGACTTCCTTTTGGAGAGTTAGAAGCTCTGAGAGAATGTTATCCTTCTCAAGTTCATGTTGAAGAATACAATCCTGAGTATAAGTAACATTGTTAGAGCAGACACAAGAAGTTAGAAACTTGATGACTGACGATAGCTTAAGTAATGACAGACATCCTTGGACTTCTCACAGCTTTCCAGACTGGACTTCATCCTCTGAAGTTCATCCTGTTGATTAAGGAACTGTTCGTGTAGCAGCTTCTGCACTCAAGTCAGAGTATGTTAGCGAATGGTAGCTCCTTAGAATTTAAGTATGTATGGCCTGGTCAAAATTTAAGTGTGGATTGGATAAGTTGATATAGCTACCTTCTCCAATTCAAGTCTGCTGACTTTCTCCATCAATGTTTTTGACATTTTCTCATGATCCATAATCACACAACTGGATTGTTTTATATGCCCATAAGCAGACTGCTTGAATTCCTACAGAAAGAACAGTTGAGATCATTTCAAAATATAGTACTTACAAGAAAAACAATATTCAGCCAGAAACGCTAACTACAGTACTAAGTCTACATAGATAGATCTATATGCAAATTGATAATAGACAGAACAAAGTATTCCATAGGCACCAGACATTTACCAGACCATCTGCATAGCCTTTTCAACTTGTTTACAAAGTCGATGGCACCCATTCATGCAAATACTTATTTGCGTAACCAAAATAGTAGCTTATACATAAACAATATATCCAGAGGATATGATCACATTCAACATTTGAATTGCCAAAGTATTTCATATTATTTAATTAATGAGGTGATACCAATAATTTAGTAAAATGCACACTGACCCAACATTGAATTTTGACTGAGACAACTTGTTTAATGAAACGACTCCAGCGTGAATATTGAGGAAAGGAGAGCAAGGGGAAGAGGGACATGATTAATCAATGAACTATGGAGATACTATCATCAGAGAAACATACAGTTACGTTCTCTGCAATCGCAGACAGACTCTGAAAGAGTTCCTCAATGAAAGAAATAGCATTGTCGACTGAGTGGGTTGTTTGATCCATCTGCACAGATATTCCTTGAGTCTCCATTGACACGTTGCTGAGGAATTCATCTGCTAATTCCTGTAGTTATACCAAATGTTTCATTCAAGTACGCAATCATGTCAATAAATCAGACTGCGGCATCAAAATGGTTTAAGAAGATTAGAGAACTGATTAAACATCCTAGTTATGCACTATATTAGAGAAGAGAAAGAACAATGCAAGTGGATGAGGATAGGAAAGTACTTGTTTGGATTTTCCAATAGTAGCCAGAGCTGATAGCTTCTCACCAGCAATTTTTGCCTCTTCTTGTGCCGCCAGAGCATTCTTCTGAAGCTGAAACCAGGCCAAGAATCAATAGACAATTACCAGGAAAAGATCCAAATCCATTCTAAATAGCTCTCATATGATGCAAGCAGCATGGAAACATAATGAAGCTAATGCAAGGCAGGTAGAGCATAATGAAGGAAGGACACCAATGTCTGTAATGAACTTTTTTCAGGCTATTGACTTACAGTTTAAAGAACAGATAACATTTAAGAAAAAAGTATCACACAGATGCTATGTGGTTTTCTTAGCTAAATGGATAGTATAACAGCTATATTCTTTTATATCTGTGCCCTAGAAGTAAATCTAAATATGGGAGTCTTAGATGATAGTGAAAACAGATGGCAGCTTCACCAGATGCCAGTCAAAATGAGGTTACTTGATGGTACTCCACAGAAAACATGTACAAAATGGTAAGCAAAGCTTGTTGCTCCCTCTTTTTTGGACGATTGGTTCATGGGCAATTTTGATTATCACCACATGTATGACAATATCAAAAAATTTAAAATAACATGATATTGTTTAATAAAGCTAACATACAACTTGGTTCTTTAACTATCTTCTGTTGATTAATTGCAGGGTCTGGGCGGGTGCAATTGGCTACACCCAACCAGTGTCCTGTTCGCCAAGTTATTGCTTGAGCTCGTGAACCAAGCCCTTCCTGCTTGTGCTCGCCCTCCAGCGCAAGTGCGCAACCTCACCATCGCCGTCAACAGCAACAATCCTTTACCCAAGTTCCTCCTTGGCACCTTTGCCATCATGGTCAGCAAGATTTCCTTCTCCAAGTTCCTTTTCAGCACCCTTCCTGCCATGCTCGCCACGACAGGAAAGCAGATGGAAGCCATCAAGGAGGGTCGCTCACTGTCCATGCCGTCACTCTCAACGTGCCCGTCAGGCCCTCATCACCCTGAGGACTTCCTCCGTTGGTGGTCGTTATTAAATCACTTAGTGCAGACGTGTTGATAAATATCTGTAACAGCTCTTTTAGGCCTTAGCAGCACATGCAAGACGCAAGGACCAAACCAAATGGTTTTGTTGTAAAAGATTTGTAACAACCGATTTTGATGAAATACAAATAGTCCACACAAGACAGCATAAACTCTAAGAAGTAGATGATGGTGTTCTCGCCACTTCTCTTGTGGTGAGTCAGAAAGTTGTCTTTAAACTGAGTCAACATGTCCACATTTGATGGCAGCTGTGCAGAAGGACTAACATGGCCAAATTTGTGTACACAGATCTATTTGGCCAATTTCGTAATTAAGGGAGCAAACTCAGCAACATGCGGTAGTTGACAGACCAAAGTAGTATCAAACTGCATGTTAAAGTTCTTAACTCATGATTTAATAGGCAAATATATCGATAATAAAACATGCCTGACAAGATAACAAAGCTACCTAGCACCCAAAAGGAAGTAACATATTGGATATGTTTGAATTTTAAATATAATACAGTATAAGATAATTCACCTCTTCATACTTCTCACTGAAAGAAGTCTTCTGCTGCGTTGCCACCTCCAGAACATCGTCCAAGTTATTTTGAATCAAACTCTTCTCTAACTCCAGCGAGTTTACCTACTTGGGATTTCCAGAAATACTTATTGGAAACACATTTCAGAATAGGGAAATCATAGAAAAAGGACTAGCACCTGGTCTTGAAGTTGTTTAATGACAAGAATTGCCTCGGACTCTCGAGCAGATAAGCCACTAGGTTCTTGACTTAGCATGGCATCTTTCCGCTCATTAGGGTCTTGGGGTAGTTCAGGCACTGAACCCCTAAGATGCTCTTGATCTGATTTCTTCTGTAAGACAATGTATTTCAAAATTCAGAAGGGATTTGCAATAAAAAATGTGGATTCACTTTTCCAATCAAGCTTCAATAGCGATATGTTGCATTAATTGAAAATGAGAGTCACACACCATTGTATTTGGCTTTCTTCTGCTGGTAACATGCAACAAAGCATGTGCATCGGGAAGAGAAACATCTTCATTCGATAGATCACTGAATGAACAGCCATGAGCAGAAGGCTCGCCATTGCTGGCGTAGCTTTCTTGCATTAGCTCTTCAAAACATGGGGGCATCCCCATGTTACGCTCGTCACGAACTGAGCTGCTTGCAGAGCATTGTTCAGAAGCAGGTTCTTGAACCTGAATATTTGTAGAGATGCCCAAAAGATATCTTAACAACATATGTAGTCTTCTATAAATTTGATGAATTTCTGTCATGGACTGAACATGAAAAGAAAACTATAACATGAACATTTACAGAAGTATGTCATGTATCCATATGAAGGACCACAAAAATGGAATATCACATGTAATTTATCCCAGGAACTAAAGAAGAGGAGACAACTAAAGTAAGTACCCACAAAGAAGGGCGTCCAAGTGAATATTTTGGGGTAGTTGTTTTAACATTTCATAAATGATATGAGAACAATCAGCCCATGATGCTATGGCGACCCCAAAAGAACAATGTACCTTTAGATTTTCAGAATGATGAATTTAACATGTTACAGTATATTATACCTCGACACTGAATTCATTCGACAGGGGTCGAGCACACCATGTTTGCCTTCTTTTGTTCTGTTCAAGGGACAAATATAAAGACATCAGAGATGGGTTTACATTGTTGTTCCGCTGTCTAAATGGGGCAACTTGTTATGACTACTAGTACATATGAGATAAAGGAAATGAGTACTGACCTTACTGGAAACAATAGCCCTATCATCTCTCTCTGAATTTAAAACCAACGAACTAAGATTTTCGATTTTCTTTGCTTGCTGAAGCAACCTCTTCTCACGTTGCTCTTTAGCTTTCCTTTCCTCCTCCAACTCTAAAGCAATTCTCTCTTTTTCCAGTTCACTCTGAAAACAGTACGCAGATTATTTAAGCACTATACTCTACAACCAAGAGATAAGATGTGCTTAAGGATTAGAAAGGGACCTGTAGCAGGGTGTTCCTCAAGTGCAAAACATCTTCATCCAAGTGTTCACTTTGAGAGTTCTGTGGCCGCAGGTATACGATTTTTTAGGTTCAAGATGCATTGACTTAACATAACTTTTTTAATACATACCTTGAGTTTTGCTCGAAGTTCCTCTATTTCTTTCCTTTGGCGCTTTAAAAGAGCGGCATCCGTCAAAATCTGTATTTGCATACATACATGTGGAGTAAACATTTATGCATTTTTAACACCTTAATTAATCAGGAAAACGCAATTTGATTGACAATAAAAATATATGTCATTACCTCATTGATTTCTGCACAATTTGTAACATGTAATGCCCTACTAGCAAATTGCAAGCTGCTTTTAGTCTCATCTGCATGGACCTACAGTACAAATAAAGTGGATAGTTTGCAAGGACATATGCCAAAAAATTGAAGCAAATAAATAATTGTAACTTTGTAAGAATAATTGTTCTCTCTTTTCTTTGAACTTCTTTTCAAATGTCCAATTTCTGTTACTCTAGTACTATCTCTACCTTAATATAAGACTTCTTTGACACTATGATAGTGCCAAAAACGTCTTATATTAAGGTACAGAGGGAGTATTTTCTAAGCATGGTTGTAGATTATTCACATGAAAGGAAGCGTTGGTGCAGCGGTAAAGCTGTTGTTGTCTTGGACCAACAGGTTTGAGTCCTGGAAACAGCTTCTTGCAGAAATGTAGGGAAAGGAGTCCTGGAAACAGCCTCTTGCAGAAATGTAGGGAAAGGCTGCGTACAAATGACCCAAAGTGGTCGGACCCAGACCCTGCGCAAACGGGAGCTACGTGCACCGGGCTGCCCTTTTTAGTTCTGAATATTCACATCACTTTAGGAGTAGATCATTTGAGGAACACGTAGTATGTAGATAATCATTAAGTCAGAGTTCTGTTAGTAAAAAGATCTAGTAACACATTTTATCTTCTAAAGCTGAGGGAGTTCTATCCACTGCACCACCACCAACACAATAACACATATGTAATGTTATGACCGGCCAGGTCTATGGCCGCAGGGGGGCCACTGGGCAGGCTTAGGCCTCAAGTTATCTTAGTTTTATTTTCAGATTATGGTTATATATACAAGTTGTAAGACTATTTCGAGAATTAAGCAATAAGACTATTCTATTGCCCGGCTCCCAGAGGAGCCGAAACCCTAACCCTAGCCGCCTCCTTCCTGCGCCGCCGCCGCCCAACCGCAAGGACGGCGCCTCGCCGGCGGCCGCCGCGCTCCAGCCCTCGCCCAACTCCCTCCTTCCCCTACACCCTACGCCCTAGGCAGGGCCGAACCCTAGCTCCTAACATGTAACATATTTGTCCATTCCTAACTTACAGAAGAAAAAAATACCAATGTCCTTAAAGACTATCCCGCAACGAACTGGCCTGTCACCTGTTTTTCTCCACTTAACAATGAGAATTATATGTGTGGATTTCTTTGATGGAAGCATTGTGAAAAACTAGTTTTCCTTATGTAAGGCCTTGATTAGATTGTCGTGTTCCCTCTAATACACCTGTAAAATAAATACAGGTCTCGGCTCGTCGTTTCGTTTCCAGCCGAAATTTGCTACACGGCCGGTAAGATACAAATGTAAAGTAAACACCCATGTATTTACTTACAACCATTCCAAGCGCGCCCTAAAAGGGTTATCATATAATATTGCAAAGCTACCATTATGTTAATATTGCTTTTTTAAATTTACACTCGAGAATTCCCCACAGATCTTATTTTGATTAAGGGTATTATTGTAAGTTTTCAGTTCACCAATCAAGCCACATGAATACATGACAAGGTAATAGTTGCGGCTAGCCGACTAATGACTGACCTATGACGCAATACCTAAAATTAAAATTAAAATGGAATCCATTTTAATGACCAAGAGGATGTCATGATAATCATTTTATAATTTCCAACACCATATAATTAACCGGCAAATAAAATTAAACAGTTGATTTTTTTTGCGGGAATTAAACAATTGAAATTACAATAGCAATGCACAAGAAATGATAAATACTTGTGGTTCATACTTTACTGTCCAAATATGCAGTGAGTGAGAAAAGAGAAAACACCTAATATCTGTGTATTCTACCTCCAATACCAAGCAATATAGGAACCGGTCAATAAGAGATAGGGAGATGTTTAATATAGCATACCTGTGCAAGTGTTATATTACAAATGATAGCTGTGTTAGCATTTCCACCCAGAGCAGGTTGCAATATCCTTGTCAACTTACTATCTCGGTAAGGAACGTGCCCCCTGATTATGAAATCCATTACTAAATGAACCCAAAAGGGAGAATCAAATCAACTTGAGTCGTTGTAAGAAGTTTCTAACTTACCCCTGGCCCTTTATGCCTTCACTTAGTTTCTTGATTACTGTTCCGAGAGTCATTAGACTTTTGTTAATGTGGGAACCCTCCTTAAGTCTCACACCTTCTGCACCCGTCTTTGCAGCACGTTCTGAACCAGCTAAGTCCACCAGATTCTAAAATGTGAAAATACATGTCAATTGCAACATAACAAAACAAACCCTGGCAGACAATAATTGAATAAAGTGCAACCACTAGTGCAAGAGAGATAATGTTTTGCCTCCTCCATAATCACAAATAAGTAACGCTTGACATGCCTCAGATCAAAAAATTAAAACGTCTGACTGTGAGTATCATTTTAATTATTCCATAATTTGTCTTGAAAAATATTTTCAGAATATTATATTTTCTAAGTCTTTATATTGTATTATTGTATAATAAATTAGTGTTCAAAGTTACATCTTGAAGACCGTGTCAATGTCTACAACGTCACTTTTTGTGATATGGAGGGAGTAGCAATTTAGTTTTAGTCTGCGATTAGTTATTGTTTTGATTCAAGGCAATATTTTCATTTAAATGCACCTATTTTAGTCATCATAAAAAATCAAATGCACATGTTGTTTCCTTATTGATATGTGTGTTAAAGAGAAATGTGAAATACTCCCTCCATAACAAAATGTACGACGTTTTTATGCTCTATGCAAAACAAAAAACGTCTTATATTTTGGTAGAGGGAGAAATATTTTTTGTGCGTTTCACGCGTATAAAGCTAAAAGAAGAAGTAACTTGGACAAAAGTTTATGCTAGTTAAAACTGAGAATTGTGTGTACCAGAACAGAAACTCGAACAGCATCACAAGAATCTGTATCACTGTCATCAGCTTTATCTCGACTCTCAATAACCTGAGTAATTTGTGGCATAAGATAGGTTGATATTGCATATAGGACAGCACAATGGAATCTAAGCATACCATGCGAAATATGGTATGAGAACGACTGCTGTAGACATTCATATTTGTCTCCCCGATATGACGGTGGGCTGCAATTTTTCTAATAATTATTAAAATAAGTTAATCATAAATTAATTGAGATACCAAACAGTAAAAAAAAACTTACATTCTCCAAATGACACAAACTTCAAGACTTGTTCAGGACAGGTTACAATTTCCTCGCTTAAGCCAGCAACATATATGCCTCTCTACAAACAAGAATATCAATACGAAGAGCAAGGAGGATACATAGTATTTCAAAATAGTGTTAATTATTTGATACCAATTATGAAATATTACCTCATAATTCTCATGAATCTGCAATTTTCGATGTTCTGGGACAAGAAGATCATTTATTTCTTCATTATAAATCTCCATATAAGACATGCGGACAAGAAATTCTCTATCCATATGCTAAAATTGTAAAAAATTAAGTCAGGCAGAATTATACACAATAGGCAATGAAAACTATAAGCAAAGTCTCATAGTGTACAAAGGTGATTTCCTATTAAACACAGAGGTAGTTAAGAGTACTTTAAACAGGCCTTAAAAATACCAAGCTGGTCACATTAGCCTTTATGACCATTTGCATCTCAACTTTTTTTACACCGTGAAAACATAGTACGAACATAAGAAGACATCAAGTACATAATACTTCCTCCGTTCCTAAATATTTGTCTTTCTAGAGATTTCAACAAATGACTACACACGGAGCAAAATGAGTGAATCTATACTCTAAAATATGTCTATATACATTCGTATGTGGTAGTCCATTTGAAATCTCTAGAAAGACAAATATTTAGGAACGGAGGGAGTATATCATAACTGACAGACAAACTTATCCAAACATATCTCCCTTCAATCTCATAACTGTATATTAAAAGCACAATGCGACAGAAAAAGAGAGAAATGTCAAAAAAAATCCACAAAAGAGTCTGACGGACTTATTTTTGATAAGTTAGTCAAAACCAATAGATCTTTATAATCATGCCTAGACAGGCCGAGCAATAGATTATCATAATTGTTTCTAAGATCACAACAGTATATCCTTATAACTAATAACTAATCTGCATGCAACCTTGAATCTAATAAAAAGGAATGGGATGCAAGTAGAGTCCCAATCCACAAAAGAGTCTGATGGACTTATTTTTGATAAGTTAGCCAAAACCAATAGATCTTCATAATCATGCCTAGACAGACCGAGCAATAGATTATCATAATTGTTTCTAAGAAGATCACAACAGTATATCCTTATAACTAATAACTAATCTGCACGCAACCTTGAATCTAACAAAAAGGAACGGGATGCAAGTAGAGTCCCAATCCAGTGTGTTTCTCCCTGTGTATTCTCTTTTTTTCGCCCTCAAAAATAATCTCATGCATGCAGACTTGACACGAAACATAGATTTGCTAAATTCACGGTTCTCAAAATATTATAGATATTAGTTATGGTTCACCGAGTTGATCGCAGCTGATATTTTTTTTCTAACTACAGTTAGGCATCATCCGCTTTAATTTCTAGATGTAATGTCAAATGTGCTCATCAAATTCATGCACCGCCCTAACATCATATAAAAAACACCGACTGGCTAGCAACATGAGCTTCAGTTTTGCGTACTGATACCTCATAGGGCAACAACATTTACAATTTAACAATCTGCAAACTGACAATCTGAACTTTAATATTGTGCCATTCATAATATTGTATTTCTACAAGTAGCATAACAATATATCTTTATGTGGGCACAAAACATTTACCACGCAATTGTGCAGGACACGTACTAGTTGCACAGAATAAAAAATGACAGTTAGACAGTACTCTAATAGCCAAATGCAATAACTGTGTATATGTTGTAAGCAATCCGCGATACACATTACACAGTAAGCAGAATAAAGATTGACTGATGAGAATGGACATACAAATCACCTGCTGTATAGTTCTAAATAAATCATGAACCGCAAGCGGTATTATTCCAGGTTCATTAGCAGATCCTCTCATTGTATAGGTCTTTCCACTGTTAGTTTGTCCATATGCAAAAACAGTGCCTGTCATACAGGGAAAAGGACCAAACATTTCATTAATACCCACATGCTGCCAGAATGATGGAGAAAACTCTATTTTGCAGATAGTTCACGAAAGATCTAATAAACAAATAATAGATTTAAGAAGGCGCAAGCAAGAATATTGTACAGTGGTGTTTTATGGAACTAGAGTTCGTGTGATTATAAATTGTAGTACATTGCTCGTCCTCTATCAGTTGCAATTGAGAGGTGAGAACATTATTATCAAGCACCACTAGGTAAGAAGCGAAAGAGCCCAATATTACGGCCCTCGGATTCTCCTCAGAGCTAGAGTCAATTTTCAACTTAGCAAGTTCTAGAAATCAGAATTCGAAATGGTGCCTACGAAATGTTTACCGTTGAACCCTTGCACGGCAGAGTCGACGATGTGCTTGGTGCGGGCCCCGTAGATGTCCGCCGTGTGACAGTCCTCGCCGAAAATCCTGTCTGCGGAGAATGAAATAGAGGGCAACCTATGAGCAAGCCCGCGGTCCGAGGCGAGGGTGTGTGCGGAGGGGGGCGGGTTCCTCACCGAATTCGAAGCGAATGGAGGGCTGGGCGGTGAGCGCGACGGCGTTTCCGGAGATCCGCCACGGGCTGCTCTGCGCGTCCTCCGGCGGGAGCGGCCGCGCGCGCACGGTGACGTGGATCCGGTCCATCGCCGGCCGCCGCGGGTCGAGGGGACTCCGCCGGGCCGGAGCGGCGGTGGGGTTTGCTGATTGGGGGTTCTGGCGAGAGGAAGCGAGGGCAGTGGGGGCTTTCGATTTCGTGGGTGTCCGCAGCTAATTTCGTATTCCCGCTCGCAGATTATTTTTTTAGAGCGGCTCGCAGAAAGTGAAGTGAGCCGAAGAACGGTGGGCCGTTGTTGGTTGGGATATTGATGGGCTGTAGAGCCCAGAACTGAGGCCCAAAGCGTTGCAGAAAGCCCTAAAGAAATGTGCACCGGAATTATTGTTTTTAGGCTAGAATGTGAACGAAATGAATTTCAATTTTCATAGTTTGGAATTTAGAACTTCAAACATCACCAGCGTGCACCAAATTCAAGCATATTTTTCTCGATTTTGAACCTTATAAGAAATGTAAACATGTAATGCACAATAAATGAGTAAATTGTATAAAACCACCACTTTGAGGGCTAGGTTTGCGAAAAACACTAGGATACAGATTCTCTGCAGAAAACATCACGTCTTGCGTAATTGTTTTGCAAAAATCACTGATCGGCGGATCGGGCTGAGTTAAGTGAGTTTATGACAGGTGGGGCCCGTTTTCGCGTACGTGGCACTCCAGGCCGTCCCGGCAGCCGTTAGACGGCGTTAGACGGCGCCGTTCGGTCCTAGCAGTCAAAAGCGCGAATCATTACTCCTTCTCCACTCTGCTCGCTGGCTCTCTTCTCGCTCTCGCTCTGTTCTTGGTCGTTGCACCTGTCGCCGCTCCGCTGCCGTCGCAGCGCCATGGTGTCGTGGAGTGATGGGTCGGATAGCAGCGAGCACACCAGGCAGTACATGAGCTCAGATTCCGACGACGGCACCATTAAGGCCAGTTCTTAGAGTTAGGGTTAGGGTTTGATATTTGGGGATTTCTGGAATGAGCTTCTTTTCAATCATTGGACCAAATCTCTGTCATTCCTTTGCACTCCAGGTTCCTGCTAGCACCGAAGACTTAGATTTCGAGGGCCCTGAGACAGATATGTATGTTTTGTGCCATGGACACGGGAAGACAGCAGAAAGGCGTGTTGCTTTCGAAGGGATTCACACTGGCAGGAGGTTTCTTTGTTGTGCAGAGAAGGTATGGTTCCAACTTAACTAATTGGAAGTTGTTGATTAACTTAACAAATCTGTCGTTTGTTTGCCATGGACATGTAATGTGGCACTCCAACAGGCATTGTATTATAATGTGAAGTTTGGACAGTGGATTCATTAATTGTTTACTCTGCCAGCATTGTTTAGTCTGGTTCTAGCAACATTGTTTAGTTAGGTCATTTTGTTAACCGTGTCAGGTTAGCATATTTTAAGAGAGTAGATGCATGGGTTGGCAGACCAACATTTTTTTGTTTGGATCTGGCAATATTGTTTAGTTAGGTCATTTTTTAACTCTGCCATGTTAGCTTATTTTAGGACAGAATATTCATGGGTTAGCACACCAGCATTGTTTACTTAGTAGTTGTTTACTTTAGAGCATGATCTGAATTTTAGTATAAAGTAATCTAGCCTATCATTGTAAGCAAGTCACTGTTATGTAATTCATTTTGTTAATACTCTTTTTCTAGGAAGGTAAAAACTGTGGACTAGTAGAATGGATTGATCCATCTTGGCCCACTACCCTTGAGAATGCACTGTCCAAGTTGTGGTCTATGTATGAACAGAGTAAGATGGACAGGGATGAGGAATGTCTGATGCATTCATTTACTGTTCATGACCTGACATAAGAGAAGAAGAAACTCCATGCCAGTTATGAGAAGTTGGTTGAAGATGTCAATGCACTTATGGATGCCCAGGAGCAGAGGGCAGTGATAGAAAGGAAAGATGCTGAAACAACCAAGTTGTAGGAGAAGTATGACACTTTGAAGAACATAGCAGCTGATCAAGGTACTGTCATTAGGAACATGAAGTTGAAGCTAGTTAAAGAGAAGAAGAATTTGCAGATCCACATTGATGAGCTCAAGAAGACAGTTGAAGAGAGCAATGTGAAGCTGGAGAGGATCAAGGCCATCATAAATGGATAAGCAGTGCAAGAGAAGAATGGGCAATATCATTTGGCATTTGCTGACCTTTTGCAGGGTGTGGTTTGGCATTTGTTGTAATGATAGTAGTTTAAATTCTATTAACTATGAGTACTCCTGAACTATGGATATGTAATCTTAAGTAAGATGTTTGCATCTGAACTAGTGCTGAATGTGGTGCTATTTGAACTAGTGCTGAATGTCAAACTATGATTATGTATGAATTTGAACTAGTGATGAATTTGGTGGTATTTAGAGCTAGTTAATGTCATCTTAAGTAATCTGTTTGCAAATGATGATTTTTGCTTTAGTATGTTCCTGTTCAACTGATGATTCTGAGTTAAGTAGGGTCAATTAGGGTTGTTTTTTGGCTTTTTATCGACGCCGAGGCATCAAGTAGGCCAAGTTAGGGTTTTTGCCTTTTTATCGACGCCGAGGCATCAAGTAGGCCAAGTTAGGATTTTTGGTTTTTTATCGACGTTGAGGCATCAAGTAGGCCAAGTTAGGGTTTTTGGCTTTTTATCGACGTCGAGGCATCAAGTAGGGTCAAGTGATGGGTTTTGGGCTTTTTGTTGACGTCGAGGCTTCAAGTAGGATCAATTAGGGTTGTTTTTGGCTTTTTGTCGACGCCGAGGCATCAAGTAGGCCAAGTTAGGGTTTTCGGCTTTTTATCGATGCTGAGGCATCAAATAGGCCAAGTTAGGGTTTTTGACTTTTTATCGACACCGAGGGCTCAAGTAGGGCCAATTAGGGTTGTTTTTGGCTTTTTGTCGATGCCGAGGCATCAAGTAGGCCAAGTTAGGGTTTTTGGCTTTTTATCGACGCCGAGGCATCAAGTAGGGTCAAGTGATGGGTTTTTGGCTTTTTTGTCGACGTCGAGGCATCAAGTAGGCCAAGTTAGGGTTTTTGGCTTTTTATCGACGCCGAGGCATCAAGTAGGGTCAAGTGATGGGTTTTTGGCTTTTTGTCGATGTCGAGGCATCAAGTAGGCCAAGTTAGGGTTTTTGGCTTTTTATCGACGCCGAGGCATCAAGTAGGGTCAAGTGATGGGTTTTAGGCTTTTTGTCGACGTCGAGGCATCAAGTAGGCCACGTTAGGGTTTTTGGCTTTTTATCGACGTCGAGGCATCAAGTAGGCCAAGTTAGGGTTTTGGGCTTTTTATCGACACCGAGGCTTCAAGTAGGGTCAATTAGGGTTGTTTTTGGCTTTTTGTCTATGCCGAGGCATCAAGTAGGCCAAGTTAGGGTTTTCGCTTTTTATCGACGCCGAGGCATCAAGTGGGCCAAGTTAGGGTTTTTGGTTTTTTATTGACGCCGAGGCATCAAGTAGGCCAAGTTAGGGTTTTTGGCTTTTATCGACGTCGAGGCATCAAGTAGGGTCAAGTGATGGGTTTTTGGCTTTTTGTCGACGTCGAGGCTTCAAGTAGGATCAATTAGGGTTGTTTTTGGCTTTTTGTCGACGCCGAGGCATCAAGTAGGCATCAAGAATATCACAACATCATGACTATCACAACATCATGACTATCACAGCATCAAGAGTATCACATCATCAAGAGTATCACAACATCAACAGTACTACTAGAATGCCATAGTTTGACACAAATTGATCATAACAGTTGAGCATCACAGGACTACTAGAATTTCAAAGTTTGATACAACATCAACACAACCAAATCACCATCAACACTGGAGTAGCATGACTGGAGTAGCATAACTGGAGTAGCATAACTGGAGTAGCAGAACAACACAACATAGTTTCACGACACAACCAAAATGCCATAGTTTGATACAACATCAACACAACCAAATCACCATTATCACCATTCTGCACCAGAGGCAGTCAAGTAATCCTCCATTCTGTTGCTGGGCTTCCTGACTCTCTGGGAACCATCACTTGGTCTTGGAGGCATGAAAGCTAACCTTGGTCCCTTTGTAGCAGCCGATGAAGATCTGGTTGCTGGTGCCTTACCCTTGGGAGCAGCTGGTGCCTTACTCTTGGGAGCAGATGATGAAGATTTACTGGTTGCTGCCTTACCCTTGGGAGCAGCTGGAGCAGCTGGCTACCTCCTAGCTGGAGCAGCAGTAGATGTTGCCCTCCTTGCTGGAGCTGGACTGGCAGCAAATGTTGTCCTCCTTGATGATCCACCAGCAGTGGCAGCAGCAGAGGTTGCAGTCCTTGCTGGAGCTGGACTGGCAGCAACAGAGGCTGTTGTCCTTGCTGGTCCTGGTGTGCTTCTACTATCAGGTGGGTAAGAGCTGGTGATTGGCTGCAACGAAACAAGTAGTTTAATATTAGTAAGCAATAAAGTAACAACAAATTTAGTCTTTCTCATAGCAGAGTGGTTACCTGATGTTTATTCTTTCTCATAGCAAGTGCAGGCTTTAGAGCATCATGACAATTGGTCTACCTATGGCCCACCTTTTTACAGTTGGAGCAGGTAATTGAGGCCATTCTTGAAGTGTCTTTGGGAGCTGGCTTCTTAAATTGGCCCTTTCTCCTCTTAGTCTGTGCCCTGCCCTTGTGTTCTTTGAAAACAGAAGCCTCAATGTCCAAACTATCTGTCCTTGGCCACATGTCAGGGCCAGGTACATGATATATTATAGGACTGTAAACTGCCAGGTACATAGGTTTTTTGAAGAAATCATGAACAAAGTCCTCTGGCTGAAGCTTAGCCTTGTGTATAGCAGAAACATCATGATTGCAAGGAACTGTTGTCATATCCCACTTCTTACAACCACAAGTCCTATGTGCTAGGTTGACAACATATGTTCTCTCCTCACTAGTAACTTGAAAAAGGTTGGAGCCAGCCATCAATGATTGGCAGTTTCTAGACCACTTCTTTACTTCCTCTAATTTCTCCGCATATGTTGGACAAATCTCCCATCTGACAGTCCGAGTTTTAGTTCTATTTGTATTAAACTTGACCATTAATTTTGTTCTAATTCCATCAACCATGGTCCTTATTGGCTTAGCCCTGACATCTAGAACCCACTTGTTGAAAACCTCACTTAAGTTGTTAACTAGTAAGTCTATTTTGCAATTTGTGTCCATGGCATGTCTGGCCCAAGTGTGCTTTGGGATTTTACTAAGCCAAGCCCATGCTGCCTCACACTCTCTCTTCAACTCATCCATTTGCAACATTATAACCATGTTCAGTGTATGAGTAACTTGCTTCATCCATGTATTTCTTCAATTCTGGCCCTCTAAACCCAGCATTTTGAAAGTTCTGGTAAATGTGTCTGAGGCAAAACCTTCGTGGACAATTGGGAAAGACTCTGTTTATGGCTTTAAGCAGGCCCACTACAAGAGGAACCCCCCTTTAGCAACGCATCGATTCGTTGGTGAATGTCTATATAAATGTTGCTATGGTCTACACCAACGGATTTTTATGTGTTGTCGTTGGTGGCGTTGCAAGGGCCTACAACAACGTATACAATTGCGTTGGTAATCGACACAAATAAGCGTTGCAATGTAGCAACATATATAATTGTAGTCTAACAACACTTTGATGTGTTGGTGTTGACACCTACACAAGCTGATTTGAAATGGGCATAATTAACAGATCAGTGTAATGCTTCTATTTTACATTTGGGGATTACAGCTATACATGAACAATTGGTAGTATTTTATATATCCAGCAATAAATACTAGATCAACAGAGATAGTACATAGGAGTAGCAATCCGGTAAACAGAAAGATCTCATATATTAAATCAACTCGTTTGCAATACATGGAACACGATCCAGGGAATATATACATGATTTTCTATACATTGACCATGAAAGTAACACTCTTAACATTAATGTAGAACTATCTGGTAGTTGCCCCATTCTCCGCCTTGCAATCAACAAATTAGCCATGCGCCATCTATTTATCTTGCAATCAACAGCTTAGCCATGGACCATCTATTTGTCTTGCAATCTACAACAACAAAAAACTGACATGAGTCACCAAGCCTGGCAAATAATGATATAAATCTGACCTCCATAGTAGTTTACACAATATTGTTTAAATTTTCTGTCATGTTACAACTTATAAGTTTTCCTATTTAAGAATGCTAAAATGACATTTCTTTTTCTAGCAGGTTAGTGGGTGAACTCAATATGGGAACCATCTAGTTCTAGTAGTTGGAAGCATCCATCAGAGGAAGAGGTGTGTTTTCAACTCTCAAAATTTTCCTGATCTTTCCCTTTTGTCAATAGTAGTAGTCATCATCTTTCAGATTCACCAAAGCAAGGTAAAGTATGCAAATGTAGAGGGCGCGAGAGAGAAGCTTACCTATGCGGTGGCACGCCTTTGGTGCAGCTTAAGGTAGGTCGAGTGGTCGGCGATTGACAAATGACTGATCAAACAATACAAATAGGTACAGAAAGCTTGGGAAATCGGATGTAGCTGAAACTGAAACTAAAATAAATGCATAAAACGACTTCATATTTGATAATTCAAAATATTTTTCATGTCTCTGCATGTTCATAGTTGTGATTCATGTAAACAAAAGTTAGAATATTCTTGCATTCAAATTCTGTAATGATTTATCTTGTATAACACATGAACACAAGAACTGTATCCATCCTAAGATTTTGTATAATATTCTGGATTATGGTGTATAGAATTGTACAAAATATGGATCCGAATGCTTTATCTTACATCAGCCAAGAATATCAAGCTAGATAACACGTATGCTAGTCTTCCATTGAAAATTCAACTATAGAATACGAAAATAAACAAATAAAAACATTGCATTTTTAAAGAACTTAATTTATTGAAAAGAGTGGTGTGGCGCAATCATCAACTTGCGAAGATCCCATTTAATAAAGCCAAAGCTCTGAGTTCATTCTTAAGGCATATTCTGTGAACTTATTGATTTATATATTTCCTATTTGCAATATTCACAAGTCTCGAAGATTTACCTGTTAAGAGAAACAACAAACACAAGCATGTTACCTGAAGCAAAGTCACTTTAGAACCTGTGAGAGAAGATGAAATTAACAAGTATACAATAAATAGGAATATTAGGACGAATAGATGCATGTGCGGCTTATTCCTATAGAACTACATTATGTGGGACAACGAAATCAGTAAGGAATCATAAACACTGATACGAAGATACTTTTTCTTTCCCAGAAATTAACATGATGTCATAGATAATAGTGCTCACCTATTAACTAATACTTGAAGGAATCTTCTTTCATGACTTGGTCACAGGGTCACAGCTAGGATATCCAGAGATACCATCACAGCTTATTTACTTGATCTGCCATGAAAATCTTAAAGGACAGACCCAGTGCATAGAAGCTCCCACACAAGGTGGGGTCTGGGGAGGGATTATAGGAACCTAGTCTTACCCCTGCAAAGTGCAATGCAGAGAGGCTGGTTCGAACCCAGGACCTCTTGGCACAAGTGGGGAGGACTTCACCACTGCGCCAGGCCTGCCCTCTGCCATGAAAATCTTCACGAAAATATAACTAATTATCCACACACATAGCAGAAAGAGAATCAAACCTAATTCATCACAAGAAAGAATTATTTAGGAAAAGAGATGGAAATATTCTTCCTGGATTAACACATACCCAGCTAGAAACAACTCTTACATGGGCAGAACTAGATGACAAACTGAAATATGCAAGCCCAAAACTGAAATACCTAGAAAGGTGAAGTGGAATTTTGGGCCTCGAGGCTCCAACAAGGTTGCTCACCAATCACCATGATGGTTGTTGTCCACCTGTGATCTACAATGGCACAACGGCTATCCCTAGGTGGTCATATTTCACTCTGCAGATGAGGACAGTGGAGCTCATGACCATTGAGTGATGCAGTGGATCAAGCATGTGATCGTGGTTCTACAACGTATGCGAAGAAAATTTATATGTTCGGGCAGTAATACAAAAATAGTTGTGTATTTAAAAGGACTATAATACACTGTTTATTTCACACATCCTCATATAAATACGATATAACTGATACAAGTATGTTTTAATGTCAACTTGAACAAACATAAAAGTTCCATTAACAGATATGTAGGTCTGGAGTGAATATAACTTACTTTCTTCACTATAACACAACCCTACTATATGTTCACACAAAGAAAAATCAGAGAGTAAAGCAATCAAAATTTGATAAGAAGATGGTTAAAAAAAACTAACTTCTGGGCTAGCCGCACGGAGGGCTCCATCCTATCAGCGTCCGGAGCCCGCGACTTCGTCGACCTCTCCATCGGCACAGCCGCACGCCCGCACAGAGGTCAGAGCGCCGCTCCCCCGTGCTCATCTGGCTCTAGTGCTACCGTGCTGGTGGATTTGGTGAATTTGGACTGAGGTTTTTTAGGAGCATTTGAACAGAGCTGAGCTGCGAAGTGTCTCTCGTTCGGTCGTGCGTGACGGTAGATGTGACTGGTTGCTGCTCTTGGGCTGCTGCTTAGTGGGTTGTGCCGCTGCAGCCGATGGGCTTTTATTGGTCTGTTTGTCACAGGAGAGCTACTGCGTAGTCTCTCAAAGAATGTACTCTTAGTATTTTTGCCATATACCTACATATAGGAATTTTTGTCACAGGAGAGCTACAGCCATGACCAATAGTGGATCCGCCCCTGCTTCTGGCCATCTGGGGTTCATAGCCGTCCATGCTATAAGCCTATAATTACCATTTGCACGTACTAGATATGAATAATTAAGGAGGTCAATGGCTAGTTAGCGATATTTGTTGCATTTGCAAGAAAAGGCTTTGCGACAGATTATGCACACATGTAAAGGACAACTGGGACAGAGAGTACATGCCACATATATATATTTGAGCTATATGCTATATATAGATATAACCGTCAAAAAATTGATTGAGTTGGTTAATTAGATGGGATGCAAGCTATTTTTTGTTGCTGCCAAATGCACTTACAAGCCTTATATATACTAGTACATTTCTAGATGCAAATTAGTTACTTTCTTTATGCAACTTGGCCAGGATAATTATTGTTAGAACGCCACAGTGGAAGAACAAATTTAGGCAGCACTCCTCAACAAAAGTAACGCTTCTACAGAGTAATATTTGGTTTATTAGGATCATCATCGTGATGGACGGCAAGGAATCAGCCATGGCACGATGGCCTTGCCACACAAAGCAGCAGAGGGGAGGAGTGACTTACAGGACTGTCGACGTCAGAGTCGAGGTGACCGAGGCGGAGCAGCACCGTTGAGCCCGAGTTGGCAGCCATGGGTGCGGAGACGCAGGGGTAGTTGGCAGATAAACCAGAGGCAGGGGAGCCGCACCAGCGACCCGTGGCCACTAGGGTTGCTGCGGGGGCGCGTGCAGGGGCGGGGACGACGTTAAGGCGGCGGAAGATAGGAGAAGAACAGTGAGGGGGAGGGGGCCGGTGAGCAGCGGCACGGAACTGCGCCGGAACTGCCCGGATTCGGGGGCGGCGGCAACGTTGTGGGCCTTGTGGCCATGGAGCTCGCGTGAGAGAGGGGAATCGGGGGAGAGATGTGGTACAGAAAAATATTTGTTTATTTATCCATAGCTGTGTGATATAAGACCTCTCCCAATGCAATGGTGCTTAGATGAGGTGCTAAGTGCATTAAATATCTTAGCAACTTAACTCCCCAATGCATAGGTGCTTAACTTGTTGTTGCTAAAGCACATTTTATTTAATGAGTTAACATCTAAAGTCTTTCATGCATTGGTCAAATTGCTTCATTTAAGTGGTTCTAGGTTCTCGCACTTGGCATTGGTTCTTTTCGGGGTCATCAAAGTGCTCTCTTCCCTCTTTAAATATTGTGCCATGTCATTTTTTGCTTATGTGGCATGCTTAGCACCTGTCCACGGTGGAGCACTGGGAAGGGCCTAAGGAGGAAGCAGGTGCAGAGGTGGGGGGGGGGTACGGGGAGGTTCGTGGGGAGGTGGGAGGTTGAGCGCGACAACACATGTCATCATCGTTGCTACACATACGTTGCTATATGAGGGTTCTTGTTGTAGTGGCCTTGTGTGAATTTAAGTAAAGCTAACTTAGTGACTACACCTAAATGATTGTGTAACTACTAGAAATAACTAATTGATTGTGTACAGAAAGTAGTGATAACCCACAAGTATAGGGGATCGCAACAGCTTTCGAGAGTAGAGTATTCAACCCAAATTTATTGATTCGACACAAGGGGAGCCAAAGAATATTCTCAAGTATTAGCAGCTGAGTTGTCAATTCAACCACACCTGGAAACTTAGTATCTGCAGCAAAGTGTTTAGTAGCAAAGTAATATGATAGTGGTGATAGCGGCAACAAAAGTAAAGACAACAAAAGTAATGTTTTTGGTATTTTGTAGTGATTGTAACAGTAACAACGAGAAAGTAAATAAGCGAGAACCAGTATATGGAAAACTCGTAGGCACCGAATCAATGATGGAAATTATGCCGAATGCGGTTCATCATGTAACAGTCATAACATAGGGTGACACAGAACTAACTCCAATTCATCAATGTAATGTAGGCATGTATTCCGTATATAGTCATACGTGCTTATGGAAAAGAACTTGCATGACATCTTTTGTCCTACCCTCCCGTGGTAGCGGGGTCCTATTGGAAACTAAGGGATATTAAGACCTCCTTTTAATAGAGAACCGGAACAAAGCATTAGCACATAGTGAATACATGAACTCCTCAAACTATGGTCATCACCGGGAGTGGTCCTGATTATTGTCACTTCGGGGTTGCCGGATCATAACACATAGTAGGTGACTATAGACTTGCAAGATAGGATCAAGAACTCACATATATTCATGAAAACATAATAGGTTCAGATATGAAATCATGGCACTCGGGCCCTAGTGACAAGCATTAAGCATAGCAAAGTCATATCAACATCAATTTCAGAACATAGTGGATACTAGGGATCAAACCCTAACAAAGCTAACTCGATTACATGATAAATCTCATCCAACCCATCACCGTCTAGCAAGCCTATGATGGAATTACTCACGCACGGCGGTGAGCATCATGAAATTGGTGATGGAGGATGGTTGATGATGACGACGACGACGAATCCCCCTCTCCGGAGCCCCGAACGGACTCCAGATCAGCCCTCCCGAGAGGTTTTAGGGCTTGGCGGTGGCTCCGTATCGTAAAACACAATGATTTCTTCTCTCCAAAAGCGAATATATAGAGTTGGAGTTGGCGTCGGAGGGCATCAAGGGGGCCCACGAGGTAGGGGGGCGCGCCCCCCACCCTCGTGGACAGGGTGTGGGCCCCCTGGTCTTCATCTTTGGCAAGGATTTTTTATTGTCTTTTCTAAGATGTTCCATGGAGTTTCAGGTCATTCCGAGAATATTTGTTTTCTGCACATAAAACAACACCATGGCAATTCTGCTGAAAACAGCGTCAATCCGGGTTAGTTCCATTCAAATCATACAAGTTAGAGTCCAAAATAAGGGCAAAAGTGTTTGGAAAAGTAGATACAACAGAGACGTATCAACTCCCCCAAGCTTAAACCCTTGCTTATCCTCAAGCAATTCAGTTGACAAACTGAAAGAAAGAAAGAAAGAAAGAAAAACTTTTACAAACTCTGTTTGCTCTTGTTGTTGTAACTATGTGAAGCCAGCATTCAAGTTTTCAGCAGAGATCATAAGTAACCACATTTGCAATAATTCTCAGGTCTCATAATTACTCATATCAATAGCATAATCAACTAGAAAGCCATAATAATAAATCTCGGATGACAACACTTTTTCAAAACAATCATAATATGAGATAACAAGATGGTATCTCGCTAGCCCTTTCTGAGACCGCAAAACATAAACGCAGAGCACCTTTAAAGATCAAGGACTGACTAGACATTGTAATTCATGGTAAAAGAGATACAATCATAGTCACACCCAATATAAATTAATAGTGATTAATGCAAATGACAGTTGTGCTCTCCAGCTAGTGCTTTTTAATAAGAGGGTGATGACTCAACATAAAAATAAATGGATAGGCCCTTCGCAGAGGGAAGCAGGGATTTATAGAGGTGCCAGAGCTCGGTTTTGCAATAGAGATAAATTGTATTTTGAGCGGTATACTTTCATTGTCAACGTAGCAACTAAGAGATGGCAATATCTTCCATGCTAAACACATTATAGGCGGTTCCCAAACAAAATGGTAAAGTTTATACTCCCCCTCCACCAACAAGCATCAATCCATGACTTGCTCGAAACAACGAGTGTCTCCAACATACATCAGGTCTCAGGGGGAGTTTTGTTTGCAATTAATTTTGATTTAGTTTGCATAAAGCATGAGACTGGGCATCCCGGTGACCAGCCATTTTCTCATGAGCGAGGAGCGGAGTCCACTCCTCTTGAGAATAACCCGCCTAACACGGAAGATAAGGACAACCTTGGTTGATACATGAGCTATTCGAGCATACAAAACATAATGTTTATTTGAAGGTTTAGAATTTGGCACATACAAATTTACTTGGAACGACAGATAGATACCGCATATAGGAAGGTATAGTGGACTCATCTGGAATAACTTTGGGGTTTAAGGGATTGGATGCACGAGCAGTATTCCCGCTTAGTACAAGTGAAGGCTAGCAAAAGACTGGGAAACGACCAACTAGAGAGCGACAACACCATGTACATGCATTAAAATTAATAAACATTGGATGCAAGCATGAGTAGGATATAATCCACCATGAACATAAATATCGTGAAGGCTATGTTGATTTTGTTTCAACTACATGCGTGAACATGTGCCAAGTCAAGTCACTTAAATCATTCAAAGGAGGATACCACCTAATCATACCACATCATAATCATCTCAATAGCATGTTGGTACACAAGGTAAATCATTATAACTCATAGCTAATCAAGCATGGCACAAGCAACTATGATCTCTAATTGTCATTGCAAACATGTTTATTCATAATAAGCTGAATCAAGAACGAGGGACTCATCATATTTACAAAAACAAAAGAGGTCGAGTTCATACCAGCTTTTCTCATCTCAGTCAGCCCATCATATATCATCATAATTGCCTTTCACTTGCACGACCGAACGATGTGAATAATAATAAGAGTGCACATGCATTGGACTAAGCTGGAATTTGATGTCTACTACACAACCTTCTTCTTGTAGACGTTGTTCGGCCTCCAAGTGCAGAGGTTTGTAGGACAGTAGCAAATTTCCCTCAAGTGGATGACCTAAGGCTTATCAATCCGTAGGAGGCGTAGGATGAAGATGGTCTCTCTCAAGCAACCCTGCAACCAAATAACAAAGAGTCTCTTGTGTCCCCAACAAACCCAATACAATGGTAAATTGTATAGGTGCACTAGTTCGGCGAAGAGATGGTGATACAAGTGGTATATGGATAGTAGATAATAGTTTTTGTAATCTGAAAATATAAAAACAGCAAGGTAACTAATGATAAAAGTGAGCGTAAACGGTATTGCAATGATAGTAAACAAGGCCTAGGGTTCATACTTTCGCTAGTGTAAGTTCCCTCAACAATACTAACATAATTGGATCATAAAACTATCCCTCAACATGCAACAAAGAGTCACTCCAAAGTCACTAATAGCGGAGAATGAACGAAGAAATTATGGTAGGGTACGAAACCACCTCAAAGTTATTCTTTCCAATCAATCCGTTGGGCTATTCCTATAGGTGTCACAAACAGCCCTAGAGTTCGTATTAGAATAACACCTTAAGACACAAATCAACCAAAACCCTAATGTCACCTAGATACTCCAATGTCACCTCAAGTATTCGTGGGTATGATTATATGATATGCATCACACAATCTCAGATTCATCTATTCAACCAACACAAAGGACCTCAAAGAGTGCCCCAAAGTTCCTAACGGAGAATCACGACGAAAACGTGTGCCAACCCCTATGCATAGGTTCATGGGCGGAACCCGCAAGTTGATCACCAAAACATACATCAAGTGAATCACGTGATATCCCATTGTCACCATAGATATCCACAGCAAGACATACATCAAGTGTTCTCAAATCTTTAAAGACTCAATCCGATAAGATAACTCCAAAGGGGAAACTCAATTCATTACAAGAGAGTAGAGGGGGAGGAGAAACATAAGATCCAACTATAATAGCAAAGCTTGCGATACATCAAGATCGTGCCAAATCAAGAACACGAGAGAGAGAGAGATCAAACACATAGCTACTGGTACATACCCTCAGCCCCGAGGGAGAACTACTCCCTCCTCGTCATGGAGAGCACCGGGATGATGAAGATGGGCACGGGAGAGGGATTGCCCCCTCCGGCAGGGTGCCAGAACGGGTCTAGATTGGCTTTCGGTGGCTACGGAGGCTTTTGGCGACGGAACTCCTGATCTATTGTTCGTTCTGGAAGTTTTAGGGTACGACGATATATATGGGTGCAGGAAGTACGTCGGAGGAGCCACGGGGGCCCCACGAGGCAGGGGGCGTCCCCACCCTCGTGAGCACCTCCTGTATCTCCTGACGTGGAGTCCAAGTCTATCAGGTGGCTTTTGTTCCAAAAATAACTTCTCTAGTTGATTTTGTTCCGTTTCGACTCCGTCTGATATTCCTTTTGTTCAAAACACTGAAATAGGCATAAAACAACAAATCTGGGCTGGGCCTCCGGTTAATAGGTTAGTCCCAAAAATAATATAAAAGTGGAAAATAAAGCCCAATATTGCCCAAAACAGTAGATAATATAGCATGGAGCAATCAAAAATTATAGATACGTTGGAGACGTATCAAGCATCCCCAAGCTTAATTCCTGCTCGTCCTCGAGTAGGTAAATGATAAAAAGATAATTTTTGATGCGGAGTGCTACTTGGCATAATTTCAATGCAAATCTTCTTAATTGTGATATGAATATTCAGATTCGAAAGATTCAAGACAAAAGTTCATATTGACATAAAAATAATAATGCTTCAAGCATACTAACAAAGCAATTATGTCTTCTCAAAATAACATGGCCAAAGAAAGTTATCCCTACAAAATCATATAGTCTGGCTATGCTCTATCTTCACCACACAAAGTATTTAAATCATGCACAACCCCGATGACAAGCCAAGCAATTGTTTCATACTCTAACTTTTTCAAAAAAAAATCAATCTTCACGCAATACATGAGCGTGAGCCATGGCTATAGCACTATAGGTGGAATAGAATGGTGGTTGTGGAGAAGACAAAAAAGAAGGGGAAGATAGTCTCACATCAACTAGGCGTATCAACGGGCTATGGAGATGCCCATCAATAGATATCAATGTGAGTGAGTAGGGATTGTCATGCAACGGATGCACTAGAGCTATAAGTATATGAAAGATCAAAAAGAAACTAAGTGGGTGTGCATCCAACTTACTTGCTCATGAAGACCTGGGGCAATTTGAGAAAGCCCATCATTGGAATATACAAGCCAAGTTCTATAATGTAAAATTCCCACTAGTATATGAAAGTGACAACATAGGAGACTATCTATCAGGAAGATCATGGTGCTACTTTGAAGCACAAGTGTGGTAAAAGGATAGTAGCATTGCCCCTTCTCTCTTTTTCTCTCATTTTTTTTATTTTTTATTTGGGCCTTCTCTTTTTCTATGGCCTCTTTTTTTATTTCGGCTTCTTTGGCCTTTTTTTTCATTCGGAGTCTCATCCCGACTTGTGGGGGAATCATAGTCTCCATCATCCTTTCCTCACTGGGACAATGCTCTAATAATGATGATCATCACACTTTTATTTACTTACAACTCAAGAATTACAACTCGATACTTAGAACAAGATATGACTCTATATGAATGCCTCCGGCGGTGTACCGGGATGTGCAATGACTCATGAGTGACATGTATGAAAGAATTATGAATGGTGGCTTTGCCACAAATACGATGTCAACTACATGATCATGCAAAACAATATGACAATGATGAAGCGTGTCATAATAACGAAACTGTGGAAAGTTGCATGGCAATATATCTCGGAATGGCTATGGAAATGCCATAATAGGTAGGTATGGTGGCTGTTTTGAGGAAGGTATATGGTGGGTTTATGGTACCGACGAAAGTTGCGTGGTACTAGAGAGGCTAGCAATGGTGGAAGGGTGAGAGTGTGTATAATCCATGGACTCAACATTAGTCATAAAGAACTCACATACTTATTGCAAAAATCTATTAGTTATCGAAACAAAGTACTACGCGCATGCTCCTAGGGGGATAGATTGGTAGGAAAAGACCATCGCTCGTCCCCGACCGCCACTCATAAGGAAGGCAATCAATAAATAAATCATGCTCTGACTTCATCACATAACGGTTCACCACACGTGCATGCTACGGGAATCACAAACTTCAACACAAGTATCTCTCAAATTCACAACTACTCAACTAGCATGACTCTAATATCACCATCTTCATATCTCAAAACAATTATCAAGTATCAAACTTCTCATAGTATTCAACACACTATAAGAGAACTTTATTATTCTTGAATACCTAGCATATTAGGATTTTAAGCAAATTAACATGCTATTTAAGACTCTCAAAAATAATCTAAGTGAAGCATGAGAGTTCATCTATTTCTTCAAAATAAAACTACCACCATGCTCTAAAAGATATAAGTTAAGCACTAGAGCAACAACAAACTACTCCGAAAGATATAAGTGAAGATCAATGAGTAGTTTAATAATTATGCAACTATGTGAAGACTCTCTAACATTTAAGAATTTCAGATCTTGGTATTTTATTCAAACAACAAGCAAAGCAAAATAAAATGACATTCTAAGAATGGCAAACATCATGTGAAGAAGCAAAAACTTAGGATCAATCGATACTAACCGATAGTTGTTGAAGAAGAAAGGTGGGATGCCAACCGGGGCATCCCCAAGCTTTAGATGCTTGAGACTTCTTGAATATTACCTTGGGGTGCCTTGGGCATCCCCAAGCTTAGGCTCTTGGTTGTCCTTGAATATTACCTTGGGGTGCCTTGGGCATCCCCAAGCTTAGGCTCTTGCCACTCCTTATTCCATAGTCCATCGAATCTTTACCCAAAACTTGAAAACTTCACAACACAAAACTTAACAGAAAACTCGTAAGCTCCGTTAGTATAAGAAAATAAATCACCACTTCAAGGTACTGTAATGAACTCATTCTTTATTTATATTGGTGTTAAACCTACTGTATTCCAACTTCTCTATGGTTTATAAACTATTTTACTAGCCATAGATTCATCAAAATAAGTAAACAACACATGAAAAACAGAATCTGTCAAAAACAGAATAGTCTGTAGTAATCTGGATCAAACGTATACTTCTGGAACTCATAAAATTCTCAAGTAAATTGCTGGACCTTAGGAATTTATCTATTAATCATCTTCAAAAAGAATTAACTAAATATCACTCTCCAAATAAAAATGGCAGCAATTCTCGTGAGCGCTAAAATTTCTGTTTTTTACAACATGATCAACAAGACTTTCCCCAAGTCTTCCCAAAGGTTCTACTTGGCACAAACATTAACTAAAAGCATAAAACCACATCTAAACAGAGGCTAGATGAATTATTTATTACTAAACTGGAACAAAAAACAAGGGACTAAAATAAAATTGGGTTGCCTCCCAACAAGCGCTATCGTTTAATGCCCCTAGCTAGGACGATGATTTCAATGATGCTCACATAAAGGATAAGAATGGTAACATAAAGAGAGCATCATGAAGAATATGACTAGCACATTTAAGTCTAATATACTTCCTATGCATAGGGATTTTGTGAGCAAACAACTTATGGGAACAAGAATCAACTTGCATAGGAAGGTAAAACAAGCATAACTTCAAAATTTTAAGCACATAGAGAGGAAACTTGATATTATTGCAACTCCTACAAGCATATATTCCTCCCTCATAATAATTTTCAGTAGCATCATGAATGAATTAAACAATATAACCAGCACCTAAAGCATTCTTTTCATGATATACAAGCATATAAAATTTACTACTCTCCACATAAGCAAATTTTTTCTCTTTCCGGATAGTGGGAGTATCATAAGAGACTTGAATATTATAAATTGTTTCCACATTAAAAGAGTAATGTTCAGAGAAGGGGTAATCATAATCATGACAAGTTTTATAAATATAATCCTCACTACTTTTTATAGCATATGTATCATCACAATAATTGTCATAAGTAGGAGGCATGTTATTATCATTATAAATTTGCATATCAAAACTTGGGATACTAAAAATATCATCTTCATTAAGCGTAGAATCCCCAAGCTTGGGACAAACATTAATTTCAGCAAATATATTCTCAAAAACATCATCTTCATCAAACATAGCATCCCCAAGCTTGGGCCTTTTCATATTCTAAGCATAATCACTCTCATCATTAATAGTATGGATAGCACCAATAGTATAGCAATTATCATATTCTTCCAAGCAAGTGCCAAAAAGATTTTCAAGATTATAAGAAGTATCATTATCTTCCATAATTATATTTTCATGAGGCACAATAGTAATAGGGGCAACTTTATTTGGGAGAGATACCTTTTTACCTCTCTTTTTTTTCTTTTGTTCTTCTTTACCACATCGTGTGTGGGTTCAATCCTCTTTTTGGAGCTCATTATTAATGAGATTGGTTGAATAGGAGGCTCCTCCTCGTTACCTGATTCATCATAAGAGATAATAGGAGGATATTGGGAAGTCTCTTCCCTTTTGTTAGCATTCCCTTCATCTTCTATTTGTTTTATTTTCTTTATGTAATTGGCAATATAAGGATTTTCAATGCAATTCACCACACAATACATATAAATCTTCTCTAGATCAAAATCAAGAAATTTATCAAGATTAAATTTTGGAATACCCTCAGTTATACGTTTCATTTCTTCATAACCTAAAAGAAGACTAAGCTCTTTATGATGCTCAAGGGAATCAAATTATCACAATATTTGGACACGACTTGATCATGAAACAAATAGCATTGCAGCTTTAAATGACCATGTTCATTGCAAAGTTCACAAGGGGCACGAAAAATATTGAATCTTTCAGCACATTCATCTAGCTCTTCTTGCAACAATTTAGTTTCTAAGTACTTATGCCTCTTGCAATATCTATCTTCCCTATTTGGTGTGTACTTGCAAACCCAATCTACTCCACAAAAATTGACATGTTTATAGGAGGCATTTTCATCATAACTAGTGCGATCATCATTAGCATCATGGATATTCAAAGAATTCGTACTGACAACATTGCAATCATGCTCATCATTCAAATATTTAGTGCCAAACATTTTATAGATTTCTTCTTCTAGCACTTGAGCACAATTATCCTTTCCATCATACTCACGAAAGATATTAAAAAGGTGAAGCGTAAGAGACAAACTCAATTCCATTTTTTATAGTTTTCTTTTATAAACTAAACTAGTGATAAAACAAGAAACTAAAAGACTCGATTGCAAGATCTAAAGATATACCTTCAAGCGCTAACCTCCCCGGCAACGGCGCCAGAAAAGAGCTTGATGTCTACTACACAACCTTCTTCTTGTAGCGTTGTTGGGCCTCCAAGTGAAGAGGTTTGTAGGACAGTAGCAAATTTCCCTCTAGTGGATGACCTAAGGTTTATCAACCCGTAGGAGGCGTAGGATGAAGATGGTCTCTCTCAAGCAACCCTGCAACCAAATAACAAAGAGTCTCTTGTGTCCCCAACACACCCAATACAATGGTAAATTGTATAGGTGCACTAGTTCGGCGAAGAGATGGTGATACAAGTGGTATATGGATAGTAGATAATAGTTTTTGTAATCTGAAAATGTAAAAACAGCAAGGTAACTAATGATAAAAGTGAGCGTAAACAGTATTGTAATGATAGTAAACAAGGCCTAGGGTTCATACTTTCGCTAGTGTAAGTTCCCTCAACAATACTAACATAATTGGATCATAAAACTATCCCTCAACATGCAACAAAGAGTCACTCCAAAGTCACTAATAGCGGAGAATGAACGAAGAGATTATGGTAGGGTACAAAACCACCTCAAAGTTATTCTTTCCAATCAATCCGTTGGGCTATTCCTATAGGTGTCACAAACAGCCCTAGAGTTCGTACTAGAATAACACCTTAAGACACAAATCAACCAAAACCCTAATGTCACCTAGATACTCCAATGTCACCTCAAGTATTCGTGGGTATGATTATACGATATGCATCACACAATCTCAGATTCATCTATTCAACCAACACAAAGGACCTCAAAGAGTGCCCCAAAGTTCCTACCGGAGAATCACGACGAAAACGTGTGCCGACCCCTATGCATAGGTTCATGGGCGGAACCCACAAGTTGATCACCAAAACATACATCAAGTGAATCACGTGATATCCCATTGTCACCACAGATATCCACGACAAGACATACATCAAGTGTTCTCAAATCTTTAAAGACTCAATCCGATAAGATAACTCCAGAGGGGAAACTCAACTCATTACAAGAGAGTAGAGGGGGAGGAGAAACATAAGATCCAACTATAATAGCAAAGCTCGCGATACATTAAGATCGTGCCAAATCAAGAACACGAGAGAGAGAGAGAGATCAAACACATAGCTACTGGTACATACCCTCAGCCCCGAGGGAGAACTACTCCCTCCTCGTCATGGAGAGCACCGGGATGATGAAGATGGCCTTCGGAGAGGGATTGCCCCCTCCGCAGGGTGCCGGAACGGGTCTAGATTGGCTTTCGGTGGCTACGGAGGCTTCTGGCGGCGGAACTCCCGATCTATTGTTCGTTCTGGAAGTTTTAGGGTACGATGATATATATGGGTGCAGGAAGTACGTCGGAGGAGCCATGGGGGCCCCATGAGGCAGGGGGTGCACCCTGGGGGGGGGGGGGCGCCCCCCACCCTTGTGAGCACCTCCCGTATCTCCTGACGTGGAGTCCAAGTCTATCAGGTGGCTTTCGTTCCAAAAATAACTTCTCCAGTTGATTTCGTTCCGTTTCGACTCCGTCTGATATTCCTTTTCTTCAAAACACTGAAATAGGCATAAAACAACAAATCTGGGATGGGCCTACGGTTAATAGGTTAGTCCCAAAAATAATATAAAAGTGGAAAATAAAGCCCAATATTGCCCAAAACAGTAGATAATATAGCATGGAGCAATCAAAAATTATAGATACGTTGGAGACGTATCAGAATCTGCGAGCATTCAATAAACAGGAGAAGACAAGGCAATATGGGCTCTTGGTTAAATCAACAATAATGCATATAAGAGCCACTTCAACAATTTAATTATGGTCTTCTCCTACTGGCCCCCAAAGAAAAGAAAAAAAATAAAACTATTTACATGGGAAAGCTCCCAACAAGCAAAAGAAGAACGAGAAATATTTTTGGGTTTTCTTTTTAATTATTACTACTACAGCAGAAAAATAAACTACTACTAATTTTTTGGGTTTTCTTAAGGTTTAACAAACACACAAGAAGAAAGCAGGAAAAAGAAAATAAACTAGCATGGATATTACAGTGAAAGTGTATGAGCACCGACATCTAGCAATGAGTGTGTGTGAACATCAATGTAATGTCGGTGAGAAATACGTACTCCCCCAAGCTTAGGCTTTTGGCCTAAGTTGGTATATTGCCAGAGATAGCCTGGCGGATACCCGTAAGTGTAGCTGGGGTCGTACTGCGACGAAGAATAGTTTGGATCATACTGTGATGAAGAAGTAGACTCTGACTGCCACTGGCTGACAGTCATCTCTGGATCCCAAGAATAAACAGATTGTCGTGGAGGCTCATTTTGTGGTTCCTGTTCTGGGGCTGATGCACGATTCTTATAAGCTTGAATGGCAGCCCACGTAACGAGATAGAGTCCTACAAAATTAAACAAAGAAGGAGCAGGCAACGTAATAGTTTCAGGATAATGTTTATCAAAGTATAACTTATATTTGAGCTCTCCATTCCTGTCCTTAACAAGAAAATCATGGGCTATCATGCTCTTGTAGTCTAGATAAGCATTAGGCAGCAATTTTTCTTCTTTCTCATAATGCCTAATAGCTATGTTAAAGTGTGCAGCAAGGCGAGAAGCATAAATGCCTCCAAAGATGGGGCTTTTAGTACGGTTCAGACTCAACCGCCTAGCAATAATTCCGGCCATACTGACAGTGTTGTCACGGTATAAACCATGGAACAGAATAATAATATCAGGAACACTAAGGTTCCCACAGTTCCCATGACCAATCAAGCATCGACTAGCAAATAAAGCAAAATAGCGTAACACAGGAAAATGTATGCTAGTGATTCTTGCATCAAAAAACTTCCTGATTTCTCCCGCAGAGATAAGGTTAATAAATGGTTCCAACTCTTTTCGAGGTGGTTCCTCTAAGATACCATCAGGAGGTATGTTGCAGACTGCGCAAAATTCAAACAATGGCATTTTCTTCACAACGTCATATAAATGAAACTCTACTGAAGGAGGTGACTCTTTAGGAAAAAAGTAGAAGTTTTGCACAAAAGTATTTGTGAGTAAGAGATACTGTGGACGTTGGTCGCGGACGAAGTCGGTGAGGCCAGCATTCTTAATCAATGAATAGTAATCCTCATAAATCCCGGTCTCTCTCAAGAAATTATCAGAAGGCCATTCACACGGCCGGATCTCCGCGGTACGAGGCAAATTATATTTGGGCCTCTGAGCTTCTTCATTTTGTTTATCCTTTGAGCTTCGGCTCGATGAACCTCTCAAAAGTCTCCTCATTATTTTTCTGAAATAATCTGAAATTTTTAGTAACTTCAAACAAAAGTGAACCAACTTCAATAAAACTGATAGCAACTACTCCTACAAGTGCCTAGAGCCTATATCAAGCATTAGGACTACTTGGAACCATATAAATTTGACATGCAAGCTCAAGAACATGGTCACCTATGCAGCACAAATTTGCAAAGAATAAAGCACTAGAGCAAAAACTAACTGGACCAATGGAGGAGTCACATACCAAGGAACAATCTCCCCAAGCAGTTTTGCGAGAGGTGCTTTGAGCAAGGAGATCGAAAATCACAACAAAAGTGGCTGGAACTCGTGCTTGAGTTGGTTTTTCGGGTTTGTGTGAGACAGAGGAAGAAGATGGGTGCTGGGATAAGTGGAGGAGGGCCACCGTGGGCCCACGAGGCAGGGGCACACCCTAGGGGGGGGCGCCCACCACCCTCGTGGCCAGGTGGCAGCTCCTCCCGCGGTAATTTTTGCACAATAAATACTCAAATATTCCCGAAAAAATCATATTAAATTGGCATGGCATTCTGAGGACTTTTATTTTTGGGATATTTTTATATTGCACGGATAAGTCAGGAAACAGACAGAAAAATACTATTTTTACTTTATTTCTACTAATTAACAGAAAATATAGAGAGGGTACAGAAGTTTGTGCTTCTAGTTTCATCCATCTCATGCTCATAAAAAAGAATCCACTAACAAGGTTGATCAAGTCTTGTTAACAAACTCATTCCGATAATCATGAAACCGGAGAAATTTCGAATAACACTAAGTTATCTCAACGGGGATATGCACATCCCCAATAATAACTATATCATATTTCTTTTTGACAGAAGGAAGAGGAAATTCAAAACCTCCAATTATAATCGATGGAATTTTTCCAATGGAGTTGATACTATGAACTTGAGGTTGTTTCCTCGGAAAGTGTACCGTATGCTCATTACCATTAACATGAAAAGTGACATTGCTTTTGTTGCAATCAATAACAGCCCCTGCAGTATTAAGAAAAGGTCTTCCAAGAATAATAGACATACTATCATCCTCGGGAATATCAAGAATAACAAAGTCCATTAAAATAGTAACGTTTGCAACCACAACAGGCACATCCTCACAGATACCGACAGGTATAGCAGTTGATTTATCAGCCATTTGCAAAGATATTTCACTAGGTGTCAGCTTATTCAAGTCAAGTCTACGATATAAAGAGAGAGGCATAACACTAACACCGGCTCCAAGATCACATAAAGCAATTTAAATATAATTTCTTTTAATGGAGCAAGGTATAGTAGGTACTCCGGGGTCTCCAAGTTTCTTTGGTATTCCATCCTTAAAAGTATAATTAGCAAGCATGGTGAAAATTTCAGCTTCCGGTATCTTCCTTTTATTAGTAATGATATCCTTCATATATTTAGCATAAGGATTTATTTTGAGCACATCAATTAATTGCATACGCAAAAAGATAGGCCTAATCATTTCAGCAAAGCGCTCAAAATCCTCATCATCCTTTTTCTTGGATGGTTTCATAGGAAAAGGCATGGGTTTCTGAACCCAAGGTTTCCTTTCTTTACCATGTTTCCTAGCAACAAAGTCTCTTTTATCATAACGTTGATTCTTTGATTGTGGGTTATCAAGATCAACAACAGGTTCAATTTCTACATCATTATCATTACTAGGTTGAGCATCATCATGAACATCATCATTAATATTTTCATTAGGTTCATGTTCATTACCAGATTGTGTTTCAGCATCAGACATAGAGATATCATTTGGATTATCAGGTGGTTCAGCAATAGGTTCACTAGAAGTTTGCACAGTTCTATCATTTTTCTTCTTCTTCTTTTTAGAAGAACTAGGAACATCAATATTATTTCTTTGAGAATCTTGCTCGATTCTCTTAGGGTGGCCTTCAGGATACAAAGGTTCCCGAGTCATTCTACCAGTTCTAGTAGCCACTCTAACAACATAATCATTTTTCTTACTATTCATTTCATCAAGCACTTCTTTTTGAGCCTTAAGTACTTGTTCTACTTGAGTGGTAACCATAGAAGCATGTTTGCTAACAAGTTTAAGTTCACCTTTAATATTAGCCATATAATCACCCAAGCGTCTAATCATATAAGCATTTTCTTTTAATTGTCTACCAAAATAAGCATTGAAGTCGTCTTGCTTAAACATAAAGTTATCAAACTCATCCAAGCACTGACAAGCAATTTTAGCAGGAGGGACTTTAACTTTATCATATCTACAGAGAGAATTTACCTCTACTGCCTGTGTCGGGATATCGGGATCAGGAGGTTCTTCAATAAATAAAGAATTGAGATCATATGTTTCTTCAACAGGCGGTATATTAAGACCATTTATTTCTTCAATAGGAGGTAAATTCTTAACATCTTCAGCTTTAATACCTTTTTCTTTCATAGATTTCTTTGCCTCTTGCATATCTTCGGGACTGAGGAATAGAACACCTATCTTCTTCGGAGTTGGTTTAGGAATAGACTCAGTAATTGGAGCAGGAGCTGGCTCAGGAGGTGCCCAATTATTTTCATTTGTCAACATATTATTCAATAGAATTTTAGCTTCATCCGGTGTTCTTTCCCTGAAAAGAGAACCAACACAACTATCCAGGTAATCTCTGGAAGCATCAGTTAGTCCATTATAAAAGATATCAAGTATTTCAGATTTCTTAAGAGGATGATCAGGCAAAGCATTAAGTAACTTGAGAAGCCTCCCCCAAACTTGTGGGAGACTCTCTCCTTTAATTTGCACGAAGTTGTATATTTCCCTCAAAGCAGCTTGTTTCTTATGAGCAGGGAAATATTTAGCAGAGAAGTAATAAATCATATCCTGGGGACTACGCACACAACCAGGATCAAGAGAATTAAACCATATCTTAGCATCACCCTTTAATGAGAACGGAAATATTTTGAGTATATAAAAGTAACGCGATCTCTCATCATTAGTAAATAGGGCGGCTATATCATTTAACTTAGTAATATGTGCCACAACAGTTTCAGATTCATAGCCATAAAACGAATCAGATTCAACCAAAGTAATTATATCAGGATCAATAGAGAATTCATAATCCTTATCAGGAACACATATAGGTGAAGTAGCAAAAGCAGGGTCGGGTTTCATTTTATCTCTAAGTGATTCTTTGTTCCATTTAACTAATAACCTCTTAAGCTCATATCTATCCCTGCAAGCTAAAATAGCGACAGAAGATTCCATATCAAAAAGATAACCCTCAGGGATAACATGCATATTTTCATCATCACTATCATCATCGTATTCAGATTCAATAATTTCTTTTTCTCTAGCCCTAGCAGTTTGTTCATCAAAAAATTCACCAAGGGGCACCGTAGTATCAGGCATAGAAGCAGTTTCATCATAAGTATCATGCATAGCAGAAGTGGCATCATCAATAACATGCGACATATCGGAACGAATAGGAGAAGCAGGTTTAGGTGTCGCTAGCTTACTCATAACAGAAGGTGAATCAAGTGCAGAGCTAGATGGTAGTTCCTTACCTCCCCTCGTAGTTGAGGGATAAATTGTTGTCTTAGCGTCTTTCAAGTTCTTCATAGTGTCCAGCAGATATAAATCCCAAGTGACTCGAAGAATAGAGCTATGCTCTCCAGCAACGGCGCCAGAAATTAGTCTTGATAACCCACAAGTCTAGGGGATCACAACAACTTTCGAGGGTAGAGTATTCAACCCAAATTTATTGATTCGACATAAGGGGAGCCAAAGAATATTCTCAAGTATTAGCAGCTGAGTTGTCAATTCAACCACACCTGGAAACTTAGTATCTGCAGCAAAGTGTTTAGTAGAAAAGTAATATGATAGTGGTGATAGCGGCAAAAAAAGTAAAGACAGCAAAAGTAATGTTTTTGGTATTTTGTAGTGATTGTAACAGTAGCAACGGGAAAGTAAATAAGCGAGAACCAGTATATGGAAAACTCGTAGGCACCGGATCAGTGATGGATAATTATGCCGGATGCGGTTCATCATGTAACAGTCATAACATAGGGTGACACAGAACTAGCTCCAATTCATCAATGTAATGTAGGCATGTATTCCGTATATAGTCATACGTGCTTATGGAAAAGAACTTGCATGACATCTTCTGCCCTACCCTCCCTGTGGCAGCGGGGTCCTATTGGAAACTAAGGGATATTAAGGCCTCCTTTTAATAGGGAACCGGAACAAAGCATTAGCACATAGTGAATACATGAACTCCTCAAACTATGGTCATCACCGGGAGTGGTCCCGATTATTGTCACTTCGGGGTTGCCGGATCATAACACATAGTAGGTGACTATAGACTTGCAAGATAGGATCAAGAACTCACATATATTCATGAAAACATAATAGGTTCAGATCTGAAATCATGGCACTCAGTCCCTAGTGACAAGCATTAAGCATAGCAAAGTCATAGCAACATCAATCTCAGAACATAGTGGATACTAGGGATCAAACCCTAACAAAACTAACTCGATTACATGATAAATCTCATCCAACCCATCACCGTCTAGCAAGCCTACGATGGAATTACTCACGCACGGCAATGAGCATCATGAAATTGGTGATGGAGGATGGTTGATGATGACGACGGCGACGAATCCTCCTCTCCGGAGCCCCGAACGGACTCCAGATCAGCCCTCCTGAGAGGTTTTAGGGCTTGGCGGCGGCTCTGTATCGTAAAACGTGATGATTTCTTCTCTCCGAAAGCGAATATATAGAGTTGGAGTTGGCATCGGAGGGCATCCAAGGGGCCCACGAGGTAGGGGGGCGCGCCTTAGAGGGGGGGGGCGCCCCCACCCTCGTGGACAGGATGTGGGCCCCCTAGTCTTCATCTTTGGCAAGGATTTTTTATTGTTTTTTCTAAGATGTTCCGTGGAGTTTCAGGTCATTCCGAGCATATTTGTTTTCTGCACATAAAATAACACCATGGCAATTCTGCTGAAAACAGCGTCAGTCTGGGTTAGTTCCATTCAAATCATACAAGTTAGAGTCCAAAACAAGGGCAAAAGTGTTTGGAAAAGTAGATACGACGGAGACGTATCAAGTAGCTACACCTAAATGCAAGTAACTACTAGAAAGAACTAAATGAAAGCTAGCACAAGTGGATTTCGTTACCTTCTGCCTATCAGAAATTATTGTGTAGTTGCCAAACTTCCCAGATTGGCCACCTAGTGCTACCTTCAGCTGATACAAAAACCAAGTCCAGGAATCTGTGTCCTCCTTATCAACAATTCCAAAAGCAATGAGAAATATATTATTGTTCCCATCTCTTCCAGTAGCAGCAAGGATCTGTTGACCAATAGTGAGCTTTATGAAGCATCCATCCAGATCTATAACAAGTTAACACATTAGGCAAACTATTTGAAAACACACATTAAATACCAAGGAATTACCTATGAATGGTCTGCATCCACTGAGAAACCCTTCTTTGCATCCATTTAGGCAATAGAATAATGCATGAAACCTAGGGTTTGTGCTTGGATGCTCCCTCAAATGTCTTGTTGTCACTATACACCTTTAACCTGGATTAGTATCTAGCACAACCTGCAAATAATCCCTAATCCTGGTGTACTGGGCCTTCTGATCTCCTAACACAACATTCTTTGCTGCCTTCTTAGCCCTGTATGCCATGTGGGTTGATATTTCCACTCCATACTTGCTCTTTGCAGTGTTAATTATAGTAGTGATTGTTGTGCATGGGTCATTTCTGATTGCTTCCTCACAAAACTTTGCAACCCACTTAGCAGTAACTTTTGTGTTCTCTGACACAGAAGGACAAGTGTGCACTACATACTGCTCCCTTATGGTAAAAGTCTTCTCATTTGCAATCTGAGAAGCTACTATATAAAAAGGGCATGTCTCATCTATGCATTATGCTATAACCCTGTCACTGCAATTTCTATGGTACTCATAGTTCCTGTTCTATGCAATGTGCATTGTTTGAAGTGCATTTCTGAACTGGTACACATCAATGAAGCAAAGATGCTTCACAAATTCCTCAGCTGGGTGAGCTCTCTTCTCATCATACCATAACCTTTTCTTCATCTTCTTAGCTTTGCTTTTCCTGCCATTGGGCAAAACATATGTCAATGCCTCTGCACCATCATCATCTTCCACACCCAAGTCCATTGGTTTCTTGTCTTCATCAGAAGATGGTATCCAGTCCTCCTCAAACAACTCCTCTACACTTGCATGTGATCTGCTTGTTGGGCCTTTTCTGTGTTTATTCTCCTTTTTCTTCTTCTGTCCATCTTGCCCTACCTGCTCCAAATTACTCTCTTCCTCCAGAGTACTCTCTTCATCCTCTTCTTCACTTTCAGGCTCATATAGTGCATCCTCCTCCTCTGTCTCATACATTTCCTCAACATCTGTGTCCCCTTTAAAATGAAGGAGTGGATCTTCCCTCTGTCTTTTCATCTCCTCAAGCCTAGCAAGGATATCACCATATTCTTTCAAATCATCATCATCACTATCCTCCTCATTATCCATCACTGCAGCTTTTCTCTTCACAGAAGTGACCTTCTCTTTATTTTTCGTATTCTTCCTAAACATTTCAATTTCCTTCCTCCTTGTCTCCTCCATAACCTTTTCAATTTCCATTTGCTCCTCTGAATTGTATACATGATTTTCTTCCACTTGTACATAACCTAAAGCAAGGTGCTGTGCTGTGTTTGAAACTGTATGGGCATTGGCTCCACTTATGCTGCTTCTGAACTTGCTGCCGCTACATGCACATCTGGTGCACTGAACATCACTCCTTCTTCATCTATCTGATACAGTTTGGGCTCTCCAATTTCTTCTAGAGGGATTTGCTGCTCAATAACATTGGAGCTGGTGTTTATACTTGCAGCATTGGGAGAACTGGCCCTAACAACTGTCACATTCAATATCTTCTGATTTTGCAATGCTATGTTGTCTAGAATTTCCTCAAGCTTGTCATCATCATCTATTTCTTCCATTCCTTCTATTCCTAGCCCAGGATCCCTGACATAGTACATGTAATCTTTAAATCCATAACCTTCTGTTTCTATCAGTGCTACTAGGTTGTAAAATGTTATGTCTGACACCATCATAGATCTCTCAATGTTGTCTCCGTCATGGAAATGCATCTTCAATTCCCAAACCTCATCATCCAGACTGCAAATAATATAAAATACATAGCAGTATAAGTGCTTAATTAAAACTGATTAACACTAATGAAACAACTCATGTTAGTGCACAGGACAAGACAAACAAATAAAGCAAATAAAGCAGATAACAGGACAACTCAATTAACCAATTATAAAGCACTAATGAAACACTAGACAGACCGAGCAATAGATTATCATAATTGTTTCTAAGAAGATCACAACAGTATATCCTTATAACTAATAACTAATCTGCACGCAACCTTGAATCTAACAAAAAGGAACGGGATGCAAGTAGAGTCCCAATCCAGTGTGTTTCTCCCTGTGTATTCTCTTTTTTTCGCCCTCAAAAATAATCTCATGCATGTAGACTTGACACGAAACATAGATTTGCTAAATTCACGGTTCTCAAAATATTATAGATATTAGTTATGGTTCACCGAGTTGATCGCAGCTGATATTTTTTTTCTAACTACAGTTAGGCATCATCCGCTTTAATTTCTAGATGTAATGTCAAATGTGCTCATCAAATTCATGCACCGCCCTAACATCATATAAAAAACACCGACTGGCTAGCAACATGAGCTTCAGTTTTGCGTACTGATACCTCATAGGGCAACAACATTTACAATTTAACAATCTGCAAACTGACAATCTGAACTTTAATATTGTGCCATTCATAATATTGTATTTCTACAAGTAGCATAACAATATATCTTTATGTGGGCACAAACATTTACCACGCAATTGTGCAGGACACGTACTAGTTGCACAGAATAAAAAATGACAGTTAGACAGTACTCTAATAGCCAAATGCAATAACTGTGTATATGTTGTAAGCAATCCGCGATACACATTACACAGTAAGCAGAATAAAGATTGACTGATGAGAATGGACATACAAATCACCTGCTGTATAGTTCTAAATAAATCATGAACCGCAAGCGGTATTATTCCAGGTTCATTAGCAGATCCTCTCATTGTATAGGTCTTTCCACTGTTAGTTTGTCCATATGCAAAAACAGTGCCTGTCATACAGGGAAAAGGACCAAACATTTCATTAATACCCACATGCTGCCAGAATGATGGAGAAAACTCTATTTTGCAGATAGTTCACGAAAGATCTAATAAACAAATAATAGATTTAAGAAGGCGCAAGCAAGAATATTGTACAGTGGTGTTTTATGGAACTAGAGTTCGTGTGATTATAAATTGTAGTACATTGCTCGTCCTCTATCAGTTGCAATTGAGAGGTGAGAACATTATTATCAAGCACCACTAGGTAAGAAGCGAAAGAGCCCAATATTACGGCCCTCGGATTCTCCTCAGAGCTAGAGTCAATTTTCAACTTAGCAAGTTCTAGAAATCAGAATTCGAAATGGTGCCTACGAAATGTTTACCGTTGAACCCTTGCACGGCAGAGTCGACGATGTGCTTGGTGCGGGCCCCGTAGATGTCCGCCGTGTGACAGTCCTCGCCGAAAATCCTGTCTGCGGAGAATGAAATAGAGGGCAACCTATGAGCAAGCCCGCGGTCCGAGGCGAGGGTGTGTGCGGAGGGGGGCGGGTTCCTCACCGAATTCGAAGCGAATGGAGGGCTGGGCGGTGAGCGCGACGGCGTTTCCGGAGATCCGCCACGGGCTGCTCTGCGCGTCCTCCGGCGGGAGCGGCCGCGCGCGCACGGTGACGTGGATCCGGTCCATCGCCGGCCGCCGCGGGTCGAGGGGACTCCGCCGGGCCGGAGCGGCGGTGGGGTTTGCTGATTGGGGGTTCTGGCGAGAGGAAGCGAGGGCAGTGGGGGCTTTCGATTTCGTGGGTGTCCGCAGCTAATTTCGTATTCCCGCTCGCAGATTTTTTTTTTAGAGCGGCTCGCAGAAAGTGAAGTGAGCCGAAGAACGGTGGGCCGTTGTTGGTTGGGATATTGATGGGCTGTAGAGCCCAGAACTGAGGCCCAAAGCGTTGCAGAAAGCCCTAAAGAAATGTGCACCGGAATTATTGTTTTTAGGCTAGAATGTGAACGAAATGAATTTCAATTTTCATAGTTTGGAATTTAGAACTTCAAACATCACCAGCGTGCACCAAATTCAAGCATATTTTTCTCGATTTTGAACCTTATAAGAAATGTAAACATGTAATGCACAATAAATGAGTAAATTGTATAAAACCACCACTTTGAGGGCTAGGTTTGCGAAAAACACTAGGATACAGATTCTCTGTAGAAAACATCACGTCTTGCGTAATTGTTTTGCAAAAACCACTGATCGGCGGATCGGGCTGAGTTAAGTGAGTTTATGACAGGTGGGGCCCGTTTTTCGCGTACGTGGCACTCCAGGCCGTCCCGGCAGCCGTTAGACGGCGTTAGACGGCGCCGTTCGGTCCTAGCAGTCAAAAGCGCGAATCATTACTCCTTCTCCACTCTGCTCGCTGGCTCTCTTCTCGCTCTCGCTCTGTTCTTGGTCGTTGCACCTGTCGCCGCTCCGCTGCCGTCGCAGCGCCATGGTGTCGTGGAGTGATGGGTCGGATAGCAGCGAGCACACCAGGCAGTACATGAGCTCAGATTCCGACGACGGCACCATTAAGGCCAGTTCTCAGAGTTAGGGTTAGGGTTTGATATTTGGGGATTTCTGGAATGAGCTTCTTTTCAATCATTGGACCAAATCTCTGTCATTCCTTTGCACTCCAGGTTCCTGCTAGCACCGAAGACTCAGATTTCGAGGGCCCTGAGACAGATATGTATGTTTTGTGCCATGGACACGGGAAGACAGCAGAAAGGCGTGTTGCTTTCGAAGGGATTCACACTGGCAGGAGGTTTCTTTGTTGTGCAGAGAAGGTATGGTTCCAACTTAACTAATTGGAAGTTGTTGATTAACTTAACAAATCTGTCGTTTGTTTGCCATGGACATGTAATGTGGCACTCCAACAGGCATTGTATTATAATGTGAAGTTTGGACAGTGGATTCATTAATTGTTTACTCTGCCAGCATTGTTTAGTCTGGTTCTGGCAACATTGTTTAGTTAGGTCATTTTGTTAACCGTGTCAGGTTAGCATATTTTAAGAGAGTAGATGCATGGGTTGGCAGACCAACATTTTTTTGTTTGGATCTGGCAATATTGTTTAGTTAGGTCATTTTTTAACTCTGCCATGTTAGCTTATTTTAGGACAGAATATTCATGGGTTAGCACACCAGCATTGTTTACTTAGTAGTTGTTTACTTTAGAGCATGATCTGAATTTTAGTATAAAGTAATCTAGCCTATCATTGTAAGCAAGTCACTGTTATGTAATTCATTTTGTTAATACTCTTTTTCTAGGAAGGTAAAAACTGTGGACTAGTAGAATGGATTGATCCATCTTGGCCCACTACCCTTGAGAATGCACTGTCCAAGTTGTGGTCTATGTATGAACAGAGTAAGATGGACAGGGATGAGGAATGTCTGATGCATTCATTTACTGTTCATGACCTGACATAAGAGAAGAAGAAACTCCAGGACAGTTATGAGAAGTTGGTTGAAGATGTCAATGCACTTATGGATGCCCAGGAGCAGAGGGCAGTGATAGAAAGGAAAGATGCTGAAACAACCAAGTTGTAGGAGACGTATGACACTTTGAAGAACATATCAGCTGATCAAGGTACTGTCATTAGGAACATGAAGTTGAAGCTAGTTAAAGAGAAGAAGAATTTGCAGATCCACATTGATGAGCTCAAGAAGACAGTTGAAGAGAGCAATGTGAAGCTGGAGAGGATCAAGGCCATCATAAATGGATAAGCAGTGCAAGAGAAGAATGGGCAATATCATTTGGCATTTGCTGACCTTTTGCAGGGTGTGGTTTGGCATTTGTTGTAATGATAGTAGTTTAAATTCTATTAACTATGAGTACTCCTGAACTATGGATATGCAATCTTAAGTAAGATGTTTGCATCTGAACTAGTGCTGAATGTGGTGCTATTTGAACTAGTGCTGAATGTCAAACTATGATTATGTATGAATTTGAACTAGTGATGAATTTGGTGGTATTTAGAGCTAGTTAATGTCATCTTAAGTAATCTGTTTGCAAATGATGATTTTTGCTTTAGTATGTTCCTGTTCAACTGATGATTCTGAGTTAAGTAGGGTCAATTAGGGTTGTTTTTTGGCTTTTTATCGACGCCGAGGCATCAAGTAGGCCAAGTTAGGGTTTTTGCCTTTTTATCGACGCCGAGGCATCAAGTAGGCCAAGTTAGGATTTTTGGTTTTTTATCGACGTTGAGGCATCAAGTAGGCCAAGTTAGGGTTTTTGGCTTTTTATCGACGTCGAGGCATCAAGTAGGGTCAAGTGATGGGTTTTGGGCTTTTTGTCGATGTCGAGGCTTCAAGTAGGATCAATTAGGGTTGTTTTTGGCTTTTTGTCGACGCCGAGGCATCAAGTAGGCCAAGTTAGGGTTTTCGGCTTTTTATCGACGCCGAGGCATCAAGTAGGGTCAAGTGATGGGTTTTTGGCTTTTTTGTCGACGTCGAGGCATCAAGTAGGCCAAGTTAGGGTTTTTGGCTTTTTATCGTCGCCGAGGCATCAAGTAGGGTCAAGTGATGGGTTTTTGGCTTTTTGTCGATGTCGAGGCATCAAGTAGGCCAAGTTAGGGTTTTTGGCTTTTTATCGACGCCGAGGCATCAAGTAGGGTCAAGTGATGGGTTTTAGGCTTTTTGTCGACGTCGAGGCATCAAGTAGGCCACGTTAGGGTTTTTGGCTTTTTATCGACGCTGAGGCATCAAGTAGGCCAAGTTAGGGTTTTGGGCTTTTTATCGACACCGAGGCTTCAAGTAGGGTCAATTAGGGTTGTTTTTGGCTTTTTGTCTATGCCGAGGCATCAAGTAGGCCAAGTTAGGGTTTTCGCTTTTTATCGACGCCGAGGCATCAAGTGGGCCAAGTTAGGGTTTTTGGTTTTTTATTGACGCCGAGGCATCAAGTAGGCCAAGTTAGGGTTTTTGGCTTTTTATCGACGTCGAGGCATCAAGTAGGGTCAAGTGATGGGTTTTTGGCTTTTTGTCGACGTCGAGGCTTCAATTAGGATCAATTAGGGTTGTTTTTGGCTTTTTGTCGACGCCGAGGCATCAAGTAGGCATCAAGAATATCACAACATCATGACTATCACAACATCATGACTATCACAGCATCAAGAGTATCACATCATCAAGAGTATCACGGCATCAACAGTACTACTAGAATGCCATAGTTTGACACAAATTGATCATAACAGTTGAGCATCACAGGACTACTAGAATTTCAAAGTTTGATACAACATCAACACAACCAAATCACCATCAACACTGGAGTAGCATGACTGGAGTAGCATAACTGGAGTAGCATAACTGGAGTAGCAGAACAACACAACATAGTTTCACGACACAACCAAAATGCCATAGTTTGATACAACATCAACACAACCAAATCACCATTATCACCATTCTGCACCAGAGGCAGTCAAGTAATCCTCCATTCTGTTGTTGGGCTTCCTGACTCTCTGGGAACCATCACTTGGTCTTGGAGGCATGAAAGCTAACCTTGGTCCCTTTGTAGCAGCTGATGAAGATCTGGTTGCTGGTGCCTTACCCTTGGGAGCAGCTGGTGCCTTACTCTTGGGAGCAGATGATGAAGATTTACTGGTTGCTGCCTTACCCTTGGGAGCAGCTGGAGCAGCTGGCTACCTCCTAGCTGGAGCAGCAGCAGATGTTGCCCTCCTTGCTGGAGCTGGACTGGCAGCAAATGTTGCCCTCCTTGATGATCCACCAGCAGTGGCAGCAGCAGAGGTTGCAGTCCTTGCTGGAGCTGGACTGGCAGCAGCAGAGGCTGTTGTCCTTGCTGGTCCTGGTGTGCTTCTACTATCAGGTGGGTAAGAGCTGGTGATTGGCTGCAACGAAACAAGTAGTTTAATATTAGTAAGCAATAAAGTAACAACAAATTTAGTCTTTCTCATAGCAGAGTGGTTACCTGATGTTTATTCTTTCTCATAGCAAGTGCAGGCTTTAGAGCATCATGACAATTGGTCTACCTATGGCCCACCTTTTTACAGTTGGAGCAGGTAATTGAGGCCATTCTTGAAGTGTCTTTGGGAGCTGGCTTCTTAAATTGGCCCTTTCTCCTCTTAGTCTGTGCCCTGCCCTTGTGTTCTTTGAAAACAGAAGCCTCATTGTCCAAACTATCTGTCCTTGGCCACATGTCAGGGCCAGGTACATGATATATTATAGGACTGTAAGCTGCCAGGTACATAGGTTTTTTGAAGAAATCATGAACAAAGTCCTCTGGCTGAAGCTTAGCCTTGTGTATAGCAGAAACATCATGATTGCAAGGAACTGTTGTCATATCCCACTTCTTACAACCACAAGTCCTATGTGCTAGGTTGACAACATATGTTCTCTCCTCACTAGTAACTTGAAAAAGGTTGGAGCCAGCCATCAATGATTGGCAGTTTCTAGACCACTTCTTTACTTCCTCCAATTTCTCCGCATATGTTGGACAAATCTCCCATCTGACAGTCCGAGTTTTAGTTCTATTTGTATTAAACTTGACCATTAATTTTGTTCTAATTCCATCAACCATGGTCCTTATTGGCTTAGCCCTGACATCTAGAACCCACTTGTTGAAAACCTCACTTAAGTTGTTAACTACTAAGTCTATTTTGCAATTTGTGTCCATGGCATGTCTGGCCCAAGTGTGCTTTGGGATTTTACTAAGCCAAGCCCATGCTGCCTCACACTCTCTCTTCAACTCATCCATTTGCAACATTATAACCATGTTCAGTGTATGAGTAACTTGCTTCATCCATGTATTTCTTCAATTCTGGCCCTCTAAACCCAGCATTTTGAAAGTTCTGGTAAATGTGTCTGAGGCAAAACCTTCGTGGACAATTGGGAAAGACTCTGTTTATGGCTTTAAGCAGGCCCACTACAAGAGGAACCCCCCTTTAGCAACGCATCGATTCGTTGGTGAATGTCTATATAAATGTTGCTATGGTCTACACCAACGGATTTTTATGTGTTGTCGTTGGTGGCGTTGCAAGGGCCTACAACAACGTATACAATTGCGTTGGTAATCGACACAAATAAGCGTTGCAATGTAGCAACATATATAATTGTAGTCTAACAACACTTTAATGTGTTGGTGTTGACACCTACACAAGCTGATTTGAAATGGGAACAAGAATCAACTTGCATAGGAAGGTAAAACAAGCATAACTTCAAAATTTTAAGCACATAGAGAGGAAACTTGATATTATTGCAACTCCTACAAGCATATATTCCTCCCTCATAATAATTTTCAGTAGCATCATGAATGAATTAAACAATATAACCAGCACCTAAAGCATTCTTTTCATGATCTACAAGCATATAAAATTTACTACTCTCCACATAAGCAATTTTTTCTCTTTCCGGATAGTGGGAGTATCATAAGAGACTTGAATATTATAAATTGTTTCCACATTAAAAGAGTAATGTTCAGAGAAGGGGTAATCATAATCATGACAAGTTTTATAAATATAATCCTCACTACTTTTTATAGCATATGTATCATCACAATAATTGTCATAAGTAGGAGGCATGTTATTATCATTATAAATTTGCATATCAAAACTTGGGATACTAAAAATATCATCTTCATTAAGCGTAGAATCCCCAAGCTTGGGACAAACATTAATTTCAGCAAATATATTCTCAAAAACATCATCTTCATCAAACATAGCATCCCCAAGCTTGGGCCTTTTCATATTATAAGCATAATCACTCTCATCATTAATAGTATGGATAGCACCAATAGTATAGCAATTATCATATTCTTCCAAGCAAGTGCCAAAAAGATTTTCAAGATTATAAGAAGTATCATTATCTTCCATAATTATATTTTCATGAGGCACAATAGTAATAGGGGCAACTTTATTTGGGAGAGATACCTTTTTACCTCTTTTTTTTTTCTTTTGTTCTTCTTTACCACATCGTGTGTGGGTTCAATCCTCTTTTTGGAGCTCATTATTAATGAGATTGGTTGAATAGGAGGCTCCTCCTCGTTACCTGATTCATCATAAGAGATAATAGGAGGATATTGGGAAGTCTCTTCCCTTTCGTTAGCATTCTCTTCATCTTCTATTTGTTTTATTTTCTTTATGTAATTGGCAATATAAGGATTTTCAATGCAATTCACCACACAATACATATAAATCTTCTCTAGATCAAAATCAAGAAATTTATCAAGATTAAATTTTGGAATACCCTCAGTTATACGTTTCATTTCTTCATAACCTAAAAGAAGACTAAGCTCTTTATGATGCTCAAGGGAATCAAATTATCACAATATTTGGACACGACTTGATCATGAAACAAATAGCATTGCAGCTTTAAATGACCATGTTCATTGCAAAGTTCACAAGGGGCACGAAAAATATTGAATCTTTCAGCACATTCATCTAGTTCTTCTTGCAACAATTTAGTTTCTAAGTACTTATGCCTCTTGCAATATCTATCTTCCCTATTTGGTGTGTACTTGCAAACCCAATCTACTCCACAAAAATTGACATGTTTATAGGAGGCATTTTCATCATAACTAGTGCAATCATCATTAGCATCATGGATATTCAAAGAATTCGTACTGACAACATTGCAATCATGCTCATCATTCAAATATTTAGTGCCAAACATTTTATAGATTTCTTCTTCTAGCACTTGAGCACAATTATCCTTTCCATCATACTCACGAAAGATATTAAAAAGGTGAAGCGTAAGAGACAAACTCAATTCCATTTTTTATAGTTTTCTTTTATAAACTAAACTAGTGATAAAACAAGAAACTAAAAGACTCGATTGCAAGATCTAAAGATATACCTTCAAGCGCTAACCTCCCCGGCAACGGCGCCAGCAAAGAGCTTGATGTCTACTACACAACCTTCTTCTTGTAGCGTTGTTGGGCCTCCAAGTGAAGAGGTTTGTAGGACAGTAGCAAATTTCCCTCTAGTGGATGACCTAAGGTTTATCAACCCGTAGGAGGCGTAGGATGAAGATGGTCTCTCTCAAGCAACCCTGCAACCAAATAACAAAGAGTCTCTTGTGTCCCCAACACACCCAATACAATGGTAAATTGTATAGGTGCACTAGTTCGGCGAAGAGATGGTGATACAAGTGGTATATGGATAGTAGATAATAGTTTTTGTAATCTGAAAATGTAAAAACAGCAAGGTAACTAATGATAAAAGTGAGCGTAAACAGTATTGTAATGATAGTAAACAAGGCCTAGGGTTCATACTTTCGCTAGTGTAAGTTCCCTCAACAATACTAACATAATTGGATCATAAAACTATCCCTCAACATGCAACAAAGAGTCACTCCAAAGTCACTAATAGCGGAGAATGAACGAAGAGATTATGGTAGGGTACAAAACCACCTCAAAGTTATTCTTTCCAATCAATCCGTTGGGCTATTCCTATAGGTGTCACAAACAGCCCTAGAGTTCGTACTAGAATAACACCTTAAGACACAAATCAACCAAAACCCTAATGTCACCTAGATACTCCAATGTCACCTCAAGTATTCGTGGGTATGATTATACGATATGCATCACACAATCTCAGATTCATCTATTCAACCAACACAAAGGACCTCAAAGAGTGCCCCAAAGTTCCTACCGGAGAATCACGACGAAAACGTGTGCCAACCCCTATGCATAGGTTCATGGGCGGAACCCACAAGTTGATCACCAAAACATACATCAAGTGAATCACGTGATATCCCATTGTCACCACAGATATCCACGACAAGACATACATCAAGTGTTCTCAAATCTTTAAAGACTCAATCCGATAAGATAACTCCAGAGGGGAAACTCAACTCATTACAAGAGAGTAGAGGGGGAGGAGAAACATAAGATCCAACTATAATAGCAAAGCTCGCGATACATTAAGATCGTGCCAAATCAAGAACACGAGAGAGAGAGAGAGAGATCAAACACATAGCTACTGGTACATACCCTCAGCCTCGAGGGAGAACTACTCCCTCCTCGTCATGGAGAGCACCGGGATGATGAAGATGGCCTTCGGAGAGGGATTTCCCCCTCCGGCAGGGTGCCGGAACGGGTCTAGATTGGCTTTCGGTGGCTACGGAGGCTTCTGGCGGCGGAACTCCCGATCTATTGTTCGTTCTGGAAGTTTTAGGGTACGACGATATATATGGGTGCAAGAAGTACGTCGGAGGAGCCACGGGGGCCCCACGAGGCAGGGGGTGCGCCCTGGGGGGGGGGGCCCACCCTCGTGAGCACCTCCCGTATCTCCTGACGTGGAGTCCAAGTCTATCAGGTGGCTTTCGTTCCAAAAATAACTTCTCCAGTTGATTTCGTTCCGTTTCGACTCCGTCTGATATTCCTTTTCTTCAAAACACTGAAATAGGCATAAAACAACAAATCTGGGATGGGCCTCCGGTTAATAGGTTAGTCCCAAAAATAATATAAAAGTGGAAAATAAAGCCCAATATTGCCCAAAACAGTAGATAATATAGCATGGAGCAATCAAAAATTATAGATACGTTGGAGACGTATCAGAATCTGCGAGCATTCAATAAACAGGAGAAGACAAGGCAATATGGGCTCTTGGTTAAATCAACAATAATGCATATAAGAGCCACTTCAACAATTTAATTATGGTCTTCTCCTACTGGCCCCCAAAGAAAAGAAAAAAAATAAAACTATTTACATGGGAAAGCTCCCAACAAGCAAAAGAAGAACGAGAAATATTTTTGGGTTTTCTTTTTAATTATTACTACTACAGCAGAAAAATAAGCTACTACTAATTTTTTGGGTTTTCTTAAGGTTTAACAAACACACAAGAAGAAAGCAGGAAAAAGAAAATAAACTAGCATGGATATTACAGTGAAAGTGTATGAGCACCGACATCTAGCAATGAGTGTGTGTGAACATCAATGTAATGTCGGTGAGAAATACGTACTCCCCCAAGCTTAGGCTTTTGGCCTAAGTTGGTATATTGCCAGAGATAGCCTGGCGGATACCCGTAAGTGTAGCTGGGGTCGTACTGCGACGAAGAATAGTTTGGATCATACTGTGATGAAGAAGTAGACTCTGACTGCCACTGGCTGACAGTCATCTCTGGATCCCAAGAATAAACAGATTGTCGTGGAGGCTCATTTTGTGGTTCCTGTTCTGGGGCTGATGCACGATTCTTGTAAGCTTGAATGGCAGCCCACGTAACGAGATAGAGTCCTACAAAATTAAACAAAGAAGGAGCAGGCAACGTAATAGTTTCAGGATAATGTTTATCAAAGTATAACTTATATTTGAGCTCTCCATTCCTGTCCTTAACAAGAAAATCATGGGCTATCATGCTCTTGTAGTCTAGATAAGCATTAGGCAGCAATTTTTCTTCTTTCTCATAATGCCTAATAGCTATGTTAAAGTGTGCAGCAAGGCGAGAAGCATAAATGCCTCCAAAGATGGGGCTTTTAGTACGGTTCAGACTCAACCGCCTAGCAATAATTCCGGCCATACTGACAGTGTTGTCACGGTATAAACCATGGAACAGAATAATAATATCAGGAACACTAAGGTTCCCACAGTTCCCATGACCAATCAAGCATCGACTAGCAAATAAAGCAAAATAGCGTAACACAGGAAAATGTATGCTAGTGATTTTTGCATCAAAAAACTTCCTGGTTTCTCCCGCAGAGATAAGGTTAATAAATGGTTCCAACTCTTTTCGAGGTGGTTCCTCTAAGATACCATCAGGAGGTATGTTGCAGACTGCGCAAAATTCAAACAATGGCATTTTCTTCACAACGTCATATAAATGAAACTCTACTGAAGGAGGTGACTCTTTAGGGAAAAAGTAGAAGTTTTGCACAAAAGTATTTGTGAGTAAGAGATACTGTGGACGTTGGTCGCGGACGAAGTCGGTGAGGCCAGCATTCTTAATCAATGAATAGTAATCCTCATAAATCCCGGTCTCTCTCAAGAAATTATCAGAAGGCCATTCACACGGCCGGATCTCCGCGGTACGAGGCAAATTATATTTGGGCCTCTGAGCTTCTTCATTTTGTTTATCCTTTGAGCTTCGGCTCGATGAACCCCTCAAAAGTCTCCTCATTATTTTTCTGAAATAATATGAAATTTTTAGTAACTTTAAACAAAAGTGAACCAACTTCAATAAAACTGATAGCAACTACTCCTACAAGTGCCTAGAGCCTATATCAAGCATTAGGACTACTTGGAACCATATAAATTTGACATGCAAGCTCAAGAACATGGTCACTTATGCAGCACAAATTTGCAAAGAATAAAGCACTAGAGCAAAAACTAACTGGACCAATGGAGGAGTCACATACCAAGGAACAATCTCCCCAAGCAGTTTTGCGAGAGGTGCTTTGAGCAAGGAGATCGAAAATCACAGCAAAAGTGGCTGTAACTCGTGCTTGAGTTGGTTTTTCGGGTTTGTGTGAGACAGAGGAAGAAGATGGGTGCTGGGATAAGTGGAGGAGGGCCACCGTGGGCCCACGAGGCAGGGGCACACCCTAGGGGGGGGGGCGCCCACCACCCTCGTGGCCAGGTGGCAGCTCCTCCCGCGGTAATTTTTGCACAATAAATACTCAAATATTCCCGAAAAAATCATATTAAATTGGCATGGCATTCTGAGGACTTTTATTTTTGGGATATTTTTATATTGCACGGATAAGTCAGGAAACAGACAGAAAATACTATTTTTACTTTATTTCTACTAATTAACAGAAAATATAGAGAGGGTACAGAAGTTTGTGCTTCTAGTTTCATCCATCTCATGCTCATAAAAAAGAATCCACTAACAAGGTTGATCAAGTCTTGTTAACAAACTCATTCCGATAATCATGAAACCGGAGAAATTTCGAATAACACTAAGTTACCTCAACGGGGATATGCACATCCCCAATAATAACTATATCATATTTCTTTTTGACAGAAGGAAGAGGAAATTCAAAACCTCCAATTATAATCGATGGAATTTTTCCAATGGAGTTGATACTATGAACTTGAGGTTGTTTCCTCGGAAAGTGTACCGTATGCTCATTACCATTAACATGAAAAGTGACATTGCTTTTGTTGCAATCAATAACAGCCCCTGCAGTATTAAGAAAAGGTCTTCCAAGAATAATAGACATACTATCATCCTCGGGAATATCAAGAATAACAAAGTCCATTAAAATAGTAACGTTTGCAACCACAACAGGCACATCCTCACAGATACCGACAGGTATAGCAGTTGATTTATCAGCCATTTGCAAAGATATTTCACTAGGTGTCAGCTTATTCAAGTCAAGTCTACGATATAAAGAGAGAGGCATAACACTAACACCGGCTCCAAGATCACATAAAGCAATTTAAATATAATTTCTTTTAATGGAGCAAGGTATAGTAGGTACTCCGGGGTCTCCAAGTTTCTTTGGTATTCCATCCTTAAAAGTATAATTAGCAAGCATGGTGAAAATTTCAGCTTCCGGTATCTTCCTTTTATTAGTAATGATATCCTTCATATATTTAGCATAAGGATTTATTTTGAGCACATCAATTAATTGCATACGCAAAAAGATAGGCCTAATCATTTCAGCAAAGCGCTCAAAATCCTCATCATCCTTTTTCTTGGATGGTTTCATAGGAAAAGGCATGGGTTTCTGAACCCAAGGTTTCCTTTCTTTACCATGTTTCCTAGCAACAAAGTCTCTTTTATCATAACGTTGATTCTTTGATTGTGGGTTATCAAGATCAACAACAGGTTAAATTTCTACATCATTATCATTACTAGGTTGAGCATCATCATGAACATCATCATTAATATTTTCATTAGGTTCATGTTCATTACCAGATTGTGTTTCAGCATCAGACATAGAGATATCATTTGGATTATCAGGTGGTTCAGCAATAGGTTCACTAGAAGTTTGCACAGTTCTATCATTTTTCTTCTTCTTCTTTTTAGAAGAACTAGGAACATCAATATTATTTCTTTGAGAATCTTGCTCGATTCTCTTAGGGTGGCCTTCAGGATACAAAGGTTCCCGAGTCATTCTACCAGTTTTAGTAGCCACTCTAACAACATAATCATTTTTCTTACTATTCATTTCATCAAGCACTTCTTTTTGAGCCTTAAGTACTTGTTCTACTTGAGTGGTAACCATAGAAGCATGTTTGCTAACAAGTTTAAGTTCACCTTTAATATTAGCCATATAATCACCCAAGCGTCTAATCATATAAGCATTTTCTTTTAATTGTCTACCAAAATAAGCATTGAAGTCGTCTTGCTTAAACATAAAGTTATCAAACTCATCCAAGCACTGACAATCAATTTTAGCAGGAGGGACTTCAACTTTATCATATCTACAGAGAGAATTTACCTCTACTGCCTGTGTCGGGATATCGGGATCAGAAGGTTCTTCAATAAATAAAGAATTGAGATCATATGTTTCTTCAACAGGCGGTATATTAAGACCATGTATTTCTTCAATAGGAGGTAAATTCTTAACATCTTCAGCTTTAATACCTTTTTCTTTCATAGATTTCTTTGCCTCTTGCATATCTTCGGGACTGAGGAATAGAACACCTCTCTTCTTCGGAGTTGGTTTAGGAATAGACTCAGTAATTGGAGCAGGAGCTGGCTCAGGAGGTGCCCAATTATTTTCATTTGTCAACATATTATTCAATAGAATTTCAGCTTCATCCGGTGTTCTTTCCCTGAAAAGAGAACCAACACAACTATCCAGGTAATCTCTGGAAGCATCAGTTAGTCCATTATAAAAGATATCAAGTATTTCAGGTTTCTTAAGAGGATGATCAGGCAAAGCATTAAGTAACTTGAGAAGCCTCCCCCAAACTTGTGGGAGACTCTCTCCTTTAATTTGCACGAAGTTGTATATTTCCCTCAAAGCAGCTTGTTTCTTATGAGCAGGGAAATATTTAGCAGAGAAGTAATAAATCATATCCTGGGGACTACGCACACAACCAGGATCAAGAGAATTAAACCATATCTTAGCATCACCCTTTAATGAGAACGGAAATATTTTGAGTATATAAAAGTAACGCGATCTCTCATCATTAGTAAATAGGGCGGCTATATCATTTAACTTAGTAATATGTGCCACAACAGTTTCAGATTCATAGCCATAAAACGAATCAGATTCAACCAAAGTAATTATATCAGGATCAATAGAGAATTCATAATCCTTATCAGGAACACATATAGGTGAAGTAGCAAAAGCAGGGTCGGGTTTCATTTTATCTCTAAGTGATTCTTTGTTCCATTTAACTAATAACCTCTTAAGCTCATATCTATCCCTGCAAGCTAAAATAGCGACAGAAGATTCCATATCAAAAAGATAACCCTCAGGGATAACATGCATATTTTCATCATCACTATCATCATCGTATTCAGATTCAATAATTTCTTTTTCTCTAGCCCTAGCAGTTTGTTCATCAAAAAATTCACCAAGGGGCACCGTAGTATCAGGCATAGAAGCAGTTTCATCATAAGTATCATGCATAGCAGAAGTGGCATCATCAATAACATGCGACATATCGGAACGAATAGGAGAAGCAGGTTTAGGTGTCGCTAGCTTACTCATAACAGAAGGTGAATCAAGTGCAGAGCTAGATGGTAGTTCCTTACCTCCCCTCGTAGTTGAGGGATAAATTGTTGTCTTAGCGTCTTTCAAGTTCTTCATAGTGTCCAGCAGATATAAATCCCAAGTGACTCGAAGAATAGAGCTATGCTCTCCAGCAACGGCGCCAGAAATTAGTCTTGATAACCCACAAGTCTAGGGGATCACAACAACTTTCGAGGGTAGAGTATTCAACCCAAATTTATTGATTCGACATAAGGGGAGCCAAAGAATATTCTCAAGTATTAGCAGCTGAGTTGTCAATTCAACCACACCTGGAAACTTAGTATCTGCAGCAAAGTGTTTAGTAGAAAAGTAATATGATAGTGGTGATAGCGGCAAAAAAAGTAAAGACAGCAAAAGTAATGTTTTTGGTATTTTGTAGTGATTGTAACAGTAGCAACGGGAAAGTAAATAAGCGAGAACCAGTATATGGAAAACTCGTAGGCACCGGATCAGTGATGGATAATTATGCCGGATGCGGTTCATCATGTAACAGTCATAACATAGGGTGACACAGAACTAGCTCCAATTCATCAATGTAATGTAGGCATGTATTCCGTATATAGTCATACGTGCTTATGGAAAAGAACTTGCATGACATCTTCTGCCCTACCCTCCCTGTGGCAGCGGGGTCCTATTGGAAACTAAGGGATATTAAGGCCTCCTTTTAATAGGGAACCGGAACAAAGCATTAGCACATAGTGAATACATGAACTCCTCAAACTATGGTCATCACCGGGAGTGGTCCCGATTATTGTCACTTCGGGGTTGCCGGATCATAACACATAGTAGGTGACTATAGACTTGCAAGATAGGATCAAGAACTCACATATATTCATGAAAACATAATAGGTTCAGATCTGAAATCATGGCACTCAGTCCCTAGTGACAAGCATTAAGCATAGCAAAGTCATAGCAACATCAATCTCAGAACATAGTGGATACTAGGGATCAAACCCTAACAAAACTAACTCGATTACATGATAAATCTCATCCAACCCATCACCGTCTAGCAAGCCTACGATGGAATTACTCACGCACGGCAATGAGCATCATGAAATTGGTGATGGAGGATGGTTGATGATGACGACGGCGACGAATCCTCCTCTCCGGAGCCCCGAACGGACTCCAGATCAGCCCTCCTGAGAGGTTTTAGGGCTTGGCGGCGGCTCTGTATCGTAAAACGTGATGATTTCTTCTCTCCGAAAGCGAATATATAGAGTTGGAGTTGGCATCGGAGGGCATCCAAGGGGCCCACGAGGTAGGGGGGCGCGCCTTAGAGGGGGGGGCGCCCCCACCCTCGTGGACAGGATGTGGGCCCCCTAGTCTTCATCTTTGGCAAGGATTTTTTATTGTTTTTTCTAAGATGTTCCGTGGAGTTTCAGGTCATTCCGAGCATATTTGTTTTCTGCACATAAAATAACACCATGGCAATTCTGCTGAAAACAGCGTCAGTCTGGGTTAGTTCCATTCAAATCATACAAGTTAGAGTCCAAAACAAGGGCAAAAGTGTTTGGAAAAGTAGATACGACGGAGACGTATCAAGTAGCTACACCTAAATGCAAGTAACTACTAGAAAGAACTAAATGAAAGCTAGCACAAGTGGATTTCGTTACCTTCTGCCTATCAGAAATTATTGTGTAGTTGCCAAACTTCCCAGATTGGCCACCTAGTGCTACCTTCAGCTGATACAAAAACCAAGTCCAGGAATCTGTGTCCTCCTTATCAACAATTCCAAAAGCAATGAGAAATATATTATTGTTCCCATCTCTTCCAGTAGCAGCAAGGATCTGTTGACCAATAGTGAGCTTTATGAAGCATCCATCCAGATCTATAACAAGTTAACACATTAGGCAAACTATTTGAAAACACACATTAAATACCAAGGAATTACCTATGAATGGTCTGCATCCACTGAGAAACCCTTCTTTGCATCCATTTAGGCAATAGAATAATGCATGAAACCTAGGGTTTGTGCTTGGATGCTCCCTCAAATGTCTTGTTGTCACTATACACCTTTAACCTGGATTAGTATCTAGCACAACCTGCAAATAATCCCTAATCCTGGTGTACTGGGCCTTCTGATCTCCTAACACAACATTCTTTGCTGCCTTCTTAGCCCTGTATGCCATGTGGGTTGATATTTCCACTCCATACTTGCTCTTTGCAGTGTTAATTATAGTAGTGATTGTTGTGCATGGGTCATTTCTGATTGCTTCCTCACAAAACTTTGCAACCCACTTAGCAGTAACTTTTGTGTTCTCTGACACAGAAGGACAAGTGTGCACTACATACTGCTCCCTTATGGTAAAAGTCTTCTCATTTGCAATCTGAGAAGCTACTATATAAAAAGGGCATGTCTCATCTATGCATTATGCTATAACCCTGTCACTGCAATTTCTATGGTACTCATAGTTCCTGTTCTATGCAATGTGCATTGTTTGAAGTGCATTTCTGAACTGGTACACATCAATGAAGCAAAGATGCTTCACAAATTCCTCAGCTGGGTGAGCTCTCTTCTCATCATACCATAACCTTTTCTTCATCTTCTTAGCTTTGCTTTTCCTGCCATTGGGCAAAACATATGTCAATGCCTCTGCACCATCATCATCTTCCACACCCAAGTCCATTGGTTTCTTGTCTTCATCAGAAGATGGTATCCAGTCCTCCTCAAACAACTCCTCTACACTTGCATGTGATCTGCTTGTTGGGCCTTTTCTGTGTTTATTCTCCTTTTTCTTCTTCTGTCCATCTTGCCCTACCTGCTCCAAATTACTCTCTTCCTCCAGAGTACTCTCTTCATCCTCTTCTTCACTTTCAGGCTCATATAGTGCATCCTCCTCCTCTGTCTCATACATTTCCTCAACATCTGTGTCCCCTTTAAAATGAAGGAGTGGATCTTCCCTCTGTCTTTTCATCTCCTCAAGCCTAGCAAGGATATCACCATATTCTTTCAAATCATCATCATCACTATCCTCCTCATTATCCATCACTGCAGCTTTTCTCTTCACAGAAGTGACCTTCTCTTTATTTTTCGTATTCTTCCTAAACATTTCAATTTCCTTCCTCCTTGTCTCCTCCATAACCTTTTCAATTTCCATTTGCTCCTCTGAATTGTATACATGATTTTCTTCCACTTGTACATAACCTAAAGCAAGGTGCTGTGCTGTGTTTGAAACTGTATGGGCATTGGCTCCACTTATGCTGCTTCTGAACTTGCTGCCGCTACATGCACATCTGGTGCACTGAACATCACTCCTTCTTCATCTATCTGATACAGTTTGGGCTCTCCAATTTCTTCTAGAGGGATTTGCTGCTCAATAACATTGGAGCTGGTGTTTATACTTGCAGCATTGGGAGAACTGGCCCTAACAACTGTCACATTCAATATCTTCTGATTTTGCAATGCTATGTTGTCTAGAATTTCCTCAAGCTTGTCATCATCATCTATTTCTTCCATTCCTTCTATCCCTAGCCCAGGATCCCTGACATAGTACATGTAATCTTTAAATCCATAACCTTCTGTTTCTATCAGTGCTACTAGGTTGTAAAATGTTATGTCTGACACCATCATAGATCTCTCAATGTTGTCTCCGTCATGGAAATGCATCTTCAATTCCCAAACCTCATCATCCAGACTGCAAATAATATAAAATACATAGCAGTATAAGTGCTTAATTAAAACTGATTAACACTAATGAAACAACTCATGTTAGTGCACATGACAAGACAAACAAATAAAGCAAATAAAGCAGATAACAGGACAACTCAATTAACCAATTATAAAGCACTAATGAAACACTAATAAAACTAATAACCAAATGTAAACCCTAGGGCACAGGACAAACAAAGCACAACATCAGAACTAATCTAAAAATGTCAACCCTAGGGCACAGGACAAACAAAGCACATAATCTGAACTAATCTAAATAATGTCCTAGGGCACATGACAACAAAATCACAGCATTTGACACTTGTACTGCATCTGATAGGATAGAACAATATGAACCCTAACCCTAGGAGTACCCTGGCAACGCAATGGAATGGAGAACGGGAAGGGAAGAGCAAAGAAAAGTGGATCTCACTATACACCGCCGAAGGATGACGCGATGTGCTGGCTTCCTGTCGGATTGGCCTTCACCGTCGCGGCGAATGCTCTGGCCGCCCTGTATTCCATCGAATACCGCGGGTCCTCCTCCTCTTCCTCCGACGGCTTGCTAGGGTTCGAGCTCGCGCACAGCTCGCCTAGATCCACTACGGGTCCTCCTCCACTACGTACTGTGCGTGCGGCGCTGCCGGGCGAAGCGCCGCCACCAGCATCTCCACCTTTTGCCGGACTGCGCATCTCTGTGTTTCTATGGAATGGCGACGACAACAATGGGGGAGGACGACGGCAGCGGGAGCGAGGAGGAGGGGGAAGAAGAATGGGGGAGGGCGACGACGGCGGGAGCGAGGAGGAGGGGGAAGAAGAACGGGGGAGGGCGACGGCGGCGGGAGCGAGGAGGAGGGGGAAAAGAGACGGATGCGGGAGTGGATGACTAAAGACGAGCCCTAACGGCGCCGTCTAACGCCGTCTGCCGGCTGTCGGGATGGCCTGGAGTGCCACGTAGGCGAAAAATGGGCCCGACCTGTCATAAACTCACTTAACACGGCCCGATCCGCTGATCAGTGGTGTTTGCAAAACAATTACACTAGACGTGGTGCTTTCTGCAATGATTCTATATCCTAGTGTTTTTTGCAAACCTATCCCTCAACATGATGGTTTTATGCAATTTACTCACAATAAATTCACACCCGATGATCTCATGAGACGACTCTTTTTTGGTAGTACAATAATTTAGCCACGTAGTGCGTCTACTCAGCGACACAACAAAGTGCGCTTGGAAAATTCAAACTGGATTTCACTTTTTATAGAGCTCATCAGGTCCCTTTATACGCTTGCTTACTCTCTTTTGTGGCATTGCTACTTCAGACTCCTTCCGTCCCAAAATAAATGAAAGTTGTCAATTTTTTGGGGGAGCGGAGGGAGTGCCAGTCAATCATATGAATATATGAATAAGGTTCGTCTTTACGTACTCCTCACGTGACAGAAGAACGGACTCAAGTGGTCAGGATGGCCGGAAGGGTGGCCGACTTCCTCCCCTTGACCGGCGCCCTGGTGTCCGGGAAGCAGCCGTCGGCCGTCAGGTCGGCCACCTCCCCGAACTCCGACACGCTGATCGGGAACGGCAGCAGGTGCCCTCCCAGGTCCTCCACCCTGTCCCGCGTGTACGCGTCCCACAGCGCCTCCGCCGCGCGCCGCACCGCGCGCACGCACTCCGCGCTCTCGGGCTCCAGGAACACGCCCTCGCCGGCGCCGGCGCCCGTGTGGCTCATGAAGTGCTCGTGCCACAGCGACATCCGGAACCCGTGCACGAGCCCCCGGGCGCGCCCGCCGCCCGGCCCGTTCAGGTGCGCCGGCTGGTAGCTCCCCTGCGCGATCTCGCTGTCCCGGTTGCCCGCCAGCGACCGCTCGTTCAGGTTCGCCGACCCCACGATCACGTACTCGTCATCCACTGCACAGCAGGTCGGAGTCGGACAAGGTGAGAGTGAGACGCCGAGAGCTCGCAAATGGCGACATGCATGGCGTGACGCATTATGAAATTAATCAAGGTCGAAGCGAGCGCACCGATCATGAGCTTGGCGTGGACGTAGATGGGAGAGCGGCGGCTCGCCTGCGCGCGCCAGTAGTCCGTGCCCTTCTCCGGCTTCGCTGGCGGCACGTACTCCCCGGGGCGCCGCGCCTCCCGGTTCCCGAGGCAGAAGAAGTTGAGGTAGTCGCAGGGGTGCGCGTGGCCGCGCAACCCGGCGTCGTCGATCGCCTGCATCACGATGCCGTACATCATCTCCACGGTCAGCCGGTTCCACCGCACGATGGCCTGGATGGAGTCGCTCGCCGGCTCCCCCTCGGGCCACATCGGGGTCACCACGTACACGGCGAACCGCTCGCCGCGCCGGATCTTGGCGGCGACCTTGAGCGCGATCTCCACGGGCACCAGGTTCAGGCAGCCGGAGTCCCGGTCCTCCGCCCACGACGCGCACCCGCCGAGGAAGTACTGGTTCTCGATGTAGATGAACCGCCGCGCGCGGCGGATGGCCTCGACGTAGCCGGTCTGTATGCTCTGGTCGATCGTGAGGTCCTTGCCGCTCGTCAGCCCCATCGCGGCCGCCCCGGCCGGGTCGGTGGGGAATCCGACCACCGACGCGTCGTCGACGGACCGGAGCACCTGCACGTTCCACGAGCCGGTGCCGCCGTCGCTGTCGAAGGTGTAGGGGTCGGGGAACGTCGCCGGGCTCAGGTCGAGCAGGCAGCCCCGTATCCTCCGCGGCGCCTGCTTCTTCCACCGCTGCTCGAAGTTGGCGAGCACGTCCCACGCCGCCGGGCCCTCGAGCCTGCAGTGCACGTCGTGCCATGGCTCCCTCGGCCCGCCGTGCCGCAGGGAGGCGTGCCGGAAGTTGTTCTGCATGAAGTCGCGGGAGTAGGTCGTGTCGAGCTCCCGGAACAGGGTGTGGTTCTCGTCGTCGTACCTGGTCGAACACCTCGCATCTCGTCAGATAAAAATCGTTGATGACGATGATTCAAAATGCGTTGAGGAAAGTTGAAGTCTGTGCTGCCAAGATCACCTGCCGTCGCAGAGGTCTATGCCGCCGATGAAGCTAACGACGTGGCGGGCGTCGGCGCTGCCCGGCGTGGCGGCGTCGAGGGTGACCGTCTTCTGGTGGTGCGTGAACTCGGTGCTGATCTCGATGCTCTGCACCAGGGTGAGCGCGGTGTCGGCGTCGCGCGGGCAGAGGAAGCACCGCACGCTGGTGCCATGGAAGAAGGCCCGGGTCTGCTCGTCGTGCGTCTTCATCACGCCGGTATTGCCGAGGAACGGGACGGACGTCTTGTCCTGCCACGGCATCACCAGCACCGCCACCCCCTCGTCGGCCTTCCGCTTGAGGAGCTCGCCCAGCGTGACGCCCTCCGCGCCGGGGATCATCCGGCTCGCGTCGCGCACCAGCGTGATCGCCGTGTTCACCGACCACCCGGCGACGTACACGAAGTGGCGCGCGTCGCGGATGGCCACGTACAGGTCCTCCCACAGCCGCGCCGGGCGGTACGGCCGGCCGCCGTCGAGGCGGACCGACGGGTCGAACCCGTTGGACAGGTGCGAGTTCTGGTACAGCGTGACGCCGCAGTTGGTCCGCTCCGGGAAGAAGGCCGGCGTGACCCCCGCGAAGCCGGGCAGCCGAATGCCGGCGTCCCAGCACGGGTCGCGCTCGACGTCCAGGAAGCGCAGCCGGACGCGGAGCCTCGGGGTGTGCGTCCCGTGCGCGCGCTCGCCGCCGCGGAGGCCGACCCAGAGCTCGAGGGGCTCCCCCGCGGCGACGCTGGCCGTGGGCACGGAGCCGTGGCCGAGGACGCCGGCGCCGATGAGGTGCTGGCTCTTGACGGTGAAGGTGATGGCGGCGGCAGGGTAGGCGCAGTGCAGGCGGAAGGACTGGTTCCAGACCGGGCCGTTGGCGTGGGGCTCCACCTCGCAGGTCCGCGCCACCCGCGCCGCGCCGACGTCGACGTCCACGTACAGGCTGCTCCGCTGGAGGCAGTGCACGCCCAGCGACTGCTCCAGCTTCTCCGTCGCCTGCTCGAGTTCGTCACCGGATTAAACCACGTGGCACCATTACATTCACACCGCACGAGTACTCCATGGCGTGCACACCAAGAAGGGAAATGCTACACTTTTGCTGTGTCTGCTTGAACGTAGTATCTCATCGCCATATATCGTCTTCTTATTTTACGTTCATTTTTACCTCGACAAGTAAGTAATTAAGCACGCCGCGGAGCCTGACATGAGCGGCGCAGCGGCGAGCTAGTGGTGGTAGGTGATGTCAAAGTCGAGAAAGGAAGGAGAGTATCCTTGACGTCCAAACCATTGGCTCACAAGCAACCATGGGCGCCAAAGCAAAGGCTACGGCGCCACTAGCTGGTTCGGGCGATCGGAAGCTTCTACTACCGCTCATGGCGGAAAGGTGAATGGCATTCAGGCCGAACAACGGAACTGGAGCTGGACGGAGGAAGCGTGGCGAGAACAGCAGAAGAACAAGTGAAGCGAGGACCAGCCATTTTTGCATACATGTAACGATCGTTATTTACCTTGATGATCTGGCCATGGATGGCGTTGTGGAGGTGGTCGGCCTCGAACACCGTCACCTCCAGGACGCCGTGGAGGTACACGGCGTCGGCGGCGGCGGTGGCGGGGTGTCCGTCCTTAGAGCCCATGCCTGCCGTCGTCCTTGCTGCTGCCGGTCGTCTTCCCGCACCGCGCGCGGACGGACCTCTTTATACAGGAGTCCGGCCGCCAAGACGACAAGTTCACACACCGGCTTGCCCAGGCCTCAAGGCTCCAAGGTGGCACTCGGTTCACGTCCCTTTCCACCACGACGCACCGCTGCTTGCGTTCTTCAGGGGGGGAGAGGGCAGAGCCAGCACACCAAAATTCCCCACCGGTTTTGGCCATCCATGTGATGATTACTATCCGGCTCGCCTAATCTCTAACCGTACACACGACCATGGAGCGTGGAGGAAATGGCATTCCCCTAAATTCCTAGGCATTGCTGTTGGTGTGGAAAGCCCATGCTTAATTGCTTAAAGTTCAAGCCATCCAAGAAACATTAGGCATTGCATCTTGATGAGTTAGTGTCAATACTTTTTCTTGTTTGCGACTGAGTGTCAATAGGTTTTTCACCCCGTTTGATGATCTATAGACCGAGGGTGGGTGTCTAGGTGGAGTTTTATATGATCATCGAGCTCGTCTTCCCACATCCTTGCCAACTCTCACGGTATGGCATTGTAAATCTCTTTTAAGAACTGAACTTAATTAGCTGGACGTGTGGAGTTAGCTGGCCCAAGGAATGAGATGTTGTAACAAGCCTAGAGGATGGAGCGTACAAGAAGCATGTGGCATCATAGATTCTTCCCCCGATGTCACCCACCATGAAGGGAGGAGAGTCTCACGCCAATACAAAAGAAACACAAGCAAATAGCAAAACAGCTTCCACATTTGGGTGCAACACATCAGACAAAATGAACAAACCTCGCTAACCGTAAGGCTGCACTTCTACATAGATTCTTCAACCCTAAGACCAAACACGTCGTAACGGCGCCATCCACAACGACACGTCTCAAAGAGCATAGACTATTATCGATGTATAACAAACTTATGAAAGGCTCACATTCTCAACATAAAAACATGATTACGGTTAGTACTCTCAAGTCATTTTCGTATGGCGTAAGCAAAACTGAAATGCTGGTGCACTGTTATGTGAACAAAGAAGCTTCAATCCAGTATAACAGAAGAATTTAACAGCAATGGAGAAGCGTCGGAGCGATAAATGTACGAAGAATTGGATGCCGTGTCCACTGAAATTATATCAGAAAGCAAACAGAGTCCCCCCCCCCCCCCCAATGAAGTCCGATCTAATGCTAGTTTTCCTATGAAATTAACTGAGAGTTCATATAAGATTGGTTCCTGGGAGATTGTACCATGAGTCGAACAACACCTGCAATAAAAGAAAAACAAGAGGGTCTAAATCCTATAGAAGTCCTATGCAAATCTTGTAGATCAAATGAGGCCTCTGTAGGTTGTATTGATAGAGCCTATCAAAAGCCCATCATACCACTTGGAGCCAATTTTTCGCTACTAGGTGATTCCAATGAAATATATGCGTAGGATCAGAATATCGACCAAAGGGTGAATGAGGGATTCAACCATTTCTTTCAAAAACCAAGTCCTTTAGAAAAAAAACTTAAACGAAATCAAAGAACACAATTTAAAGAGATAAGAAGCTAGTACTGAACAAATACTGAAACATAATAGTAAATCACTTGAGTATGGATGCGCGGGGGAGGGGGGGGGGTCATATTCAGACATTTCGAGAACAATTTGAAATTATTTGACAACATTCATGTGGGGCATGTCTACAGTTCCGAAAAAATCAACTTAAAACTTGATGTACATTTAGAGATTCAAAACAGACAAATTTGAATGTGAATAGTATCACCTTTGGGTGAATAGTATTTTGACACTATTCACATCTGATTTTGTCTTTTTTGTTTCTATTAATGTAAGTTGGATTAGGAGCTGAAACTTTTTGAGGTTGTACATCAAACATTGATGTGAGTCTACAGAAAATTGAGAATAGGTGAGATCTCACACAAGTCTTCCCATGGATGCAGGCAGTACTTCTAAAACAACACTTTAGCTATATGTTAGTCAACTGAACTTTGAATTTGGGTAAGTTGATTTTTGCTCTGAGATTTGTGTTGCATTTTCTTCCTGGCATGTGTTGTTTGTTGTGTTGGGCTAGTTTTTTTCGACTAACCCCATTATTTGGGCGAGCCGATTGCTACTGGGCCGAAGCCCATTAACTACGTGATCCAACCCTCCTCCCCCTTCCTTTGTTTTTTCTAGGTTTTTTTCTTCTGTTTTTATGTGTTTTTGCCTTTTGTTCTCTATTTTTCTTTGTTAGTTGGTTTTCATTTGTATTTTCTGGTTATTTTTGTGCGGTTGGATAATTGTAAATGTATACACACAAATAATTACACTATTATATGATTATTCTTATCTTGACATATACAAAAGGTACAATTTTAGGGCAAAGTTATTTGCAAGTTTTTTTTAAAAAAATCGTTTTAATTTCTTCTTAGAGGGTAACAGTAATCTCACTAATTCATGTTCCATATTTTAATACTTTTAGTTATCATTTTTTTCCTTAAACGCCAAAACCAATGCCACTAATTCATCCCTTATTAGGATTTTTTTCTTCAAAAATTCCACTATTTTATGTTTATCATTGCATATTGTTGGAAAGCACATCTTTTGTGTATATTGTGTGCAAAGGTTGTTACTGTTTGTTTTATTTTTTATTTTCTTTCTACCAATACCACCAATTAATTCTTCCTTAGAAAACCTCATTATTTTGATTTTGATTTTATTTTTTATTTTTTATTTTATTTCTTTATTATTAAAAGGTAATAGTAATACCAATGCCAATAATTCATTCTTCCATAAAAACCTCATTATTTTGATTTTTGCTTTATTTCTTTCTTCTTAAAAGGTAATATCAATGTCACTAATTCATTCATTCTTATAAAACCTCATTATTTCCATTTTTCTCATTATTTTATTTTTTCTTGAAGGGTAATACCAAAGCCCATAATTCATTTTTTCTTCAAAATTTCAGCTTTTTTATTTTTATTTCTTCATTAATGACAATACCAATTCCAAAAGTTCATTTCTTCTTATGAAGGTTCCCTTTTTTATGAAAATTCTAATATTATATTCTTAATCTTGCATGTTATAAAAATGCACTTTTACTATGTAAGTTGTTCGCAAAATCTGTCATTTTTTTCATTTTCTTTCTTCACAAAGGGTAAACCAATGACACTAATTTGTTCCTTCATAGAAACTTCATTATTTTGATATTATTTAACTTTTTATTTTATTTTCCTTCTTCTTAAAGGTAATACCAATGTCACCAATTCATTTTTCCTTACAAAACCTCATTATTTTGATTTTCTATTTTTTTTCTTAAGGTAATACAAAAGCCACTAATAATTCTTTCTTGAAAACTTTAGTATTTTATTTTTTTGTTTTTATTTATTTCCATTTTCTTCAATGATAATACAGATGCCACAAATTCATTTATTCTTATGAATCTTCCCTTTTTATGAGAAAAACCCACTATTATATTCTTTTTCTCGCAAATTGTTAAAATGCACAATTTTATTTAAATTATTTGCAAATTTTGTCATTTTTTTATTTTCTTTCTTATTAAAGGGTAAACCAGACAAGAATTTGTTGTTTCTTAGAAAAGTTCGTTATTTGATTTTGTGTATGTTCTTATTTAACTTTATTTTTTCTTTAAGGTTAATACTGATGCATGATAACCCACAAGTATAGAGGATCGCAACAGTTTTCGAGGGTAGAGTATTCAACCTAAATTTATTGATTCGACACAAGGGGAGCCAAAGAATAATCTCAAGTATTAGCAGCTGAGTTGTCAATTCAACCACACCTGAAACTTAATATCTGCAGCAAAGTGTTTAGTAGCAAACTAATATGATAGTAGTGGTAACGGTGGTAAAATGTAACGGTAGCAAAAGTAATATTTTTGGTATTTTGTAGTGATGATAAGAATAGCAACGAAAAAGTAAATAAGCGAAGAACAATATATGGAAAGCTCGTAGGCATTGGATCAGTGATAGAGAATTATGCCGGATGCGATCGATCATGTAACAGTCATAACCTAGGGTGACACAGAACTAGCTCCAGTTCATTAATGTAATGTAGGCATGTATTCCGAATATAGTCATACGTGCTTATGGAAAAGAACTTGCATGACATCTTTTGTCCTACCCTCCCGTGGCAGCACGGTCCTAGCGGAAACTAAGGGATATTAAGGCCTCCTTTTAATAGAGTACCGGACCAAAGCATTAACACATGGTGAATACATGAACTCCTCAAACTATGGTCATCACGGGAGTGGTCCCGATTATTGTCACTTCGGGGTTGCCGGATCATAACACATAGTAGGTGACTATAAACTTGCAAGATAGGATCAAGAACTCACATATATTCATGAAAACACAATAGGTTCAGATCTGAAATCATGGCACTCGGGCCCTAGTGACAAGCATTAAGCATAGCAAAGTCATAGCAACATCAATCTCAGAACATAGTGGATACTAGGGATCAAACCTTAACAAAACTAACTCGATTACATGATAAATCTCATCCAACCCATCACCGTCCAACAAGCCTACGATGGAATTACTCACACACGACGGCGAGCATCATGAAATCGGTGATGGAGGAAGATTGATGATGACGATGGCGACGGATTCCCCTCTCCGGAGCCCTGAACGGACTCCAGATCAGCCCTCCCAAGAGAGTTTAGGCTTGGCGGAGGCTCCGTATCGTAAAACACGATGAATCCTTATCCTTTCGTTTTTTCTCCCTGAAAGTGAATATATGGAGTCCAGGTTGAGGTCGGTGGAGCGTCAGGGGGCCCACGAGGCAGGGGGGCACGCCCAGGGGGGCAGGCGCGCCCCCACCCTCGTGGACAGGTGGGACACCCCCTGACGTGGATCTTCCTTCCAATCTTCATTATATGTTCCATAATAATGCCCCATTGATTTTCAGGTCATTCCGAGAACTTTTATTTCTGCACAAAAATAACACCATAGCAATTCTGCTGAAAACAACGTTAGTCCGGGTGAAGGAAATATGCCCTAGAGGCAATAATAAAGTTACTATTTATTTCCTTATATCATGATAAATGTTTATTATTCATGCTAGAATTGTATTAACCGGAAACATAATACATGTGTGAATACATAGACAAACAGAGTGTCACTAGTATGCCTCTACTTGACTAGCTCATTAATCAAAGATGGTTATGTTTCCTAACCATAAACAAAAGAGTTGTTATTTGATTAACGGGATCACATCATTAGGAGAATGATGTGATTGACATGACCCATTCCATTAGCTTAGCACCCGATCATTTAGTATGTTGCTATTGCTTTCTTCATGACTTATACATGTTCCTATGACTATGAGATTATGCAACTCCCGTTTGCCGGAGGAACACTTTGTGTGCTACCAAACGTCACAACGTAACTGGGTGATTATAAAGGAGCTCTACAGGTGTCTCCAAAGGTACATGTTGGGTTGGCGTATTTCGAGATTAGGATTTGTCACTCCGATTGTCGGAGAGGTATCTTTGGGCCCTCTCGCTAATGCACATCACATAAGCCTTGCAAGCATTGCAACTAATGAGTTAGTTGTGAGATGATGTATTACGGAACGAGTAAAGAGACTTGCCGGTAACGAGATTGAACTAGGTATTGAGATACCGATGATCGAATCTCGGGAAGTAACATACCGATGACAAAGGGAACAAAGTATGTTGTTATGCGGTCTGACCGATAAAAGATCTTCGTAGAATATGTAGGAGCCAATATGAGCATCCAGGTTCCGCTATTGGTTATTGATCAGAGACGAGTCTCGGTCATGTCTACATTGTTCTCGAACCCGTAGGGTCCGCACGCTTAAGGTTTCGATGACAGTTATATTATGAGTTTATGCGTTTTGATGTACCGAAGGTTGTTCAGAGTCCCGTATGTGATCATGGACATGACGAGGAGTCTCGAAATGGTCGAGACATAAAGATTGATATATTGGAAGCCTATGTTTGGATATCGGAAGTGTTCCGGGTGAAATCGGGATTTTACCGGATTACCGGGAGGTTACCAGAACCCCCCCGGGAGGTATATGGGCCTTAGTGGGCCTTAGTGGAAGAGAGGAGAGGTGGCCAGAGATGGGCCGCGCGCCCCCTGGTCCGAATAGGACAAGGAGAGGGGGACGGCCCCCCTTCCTCTTCTCTCTCCTCTTTCCCTCCTCCGCGAATCCTATTCCAACTAGGAAAGGGGGGGGAGTCCTACTCCTGGAGGGAGTAGGACTCCTCCTGGCGCACCTCCTCTTGGCCGGCCGCACCCTCCCTTGAACCTTTATATATGGAGGCAGGGGCACCCCCTAGAAACACAAGTTGATCCACGTGATCATATTCTTAGCCGTGTGCGGTGCCCCCTTCCACCATAGTCCTCGATAATACTGTAGCAGTGCTTAGGCGAAGCCCTGCGACGGTAGTACATCAAGATCGTCACCACACCATCGTGCTGACGGAACTCTTCCCTGACACTTTGCTGGATCGGAGTCCGGGGATCGTCATCGAGCTGAACATGTGCTAGAACTCGGAGGTGCCGTAGTTTTGGTGCTTGATCGGTCGGGCCGTGAAGACGTACGACTACATCAACCGCGTTGTGCCAACGCTTCCGCTGTCGGTCTACAAGGGTACGTAGATCACACTCTCCCCTCTCGTTGCTATGCATCACCATGATCTTGCGTGTGCGTAGGAATTTTTTTGAAATTACTATGTTCCCCAACAGTGGCATCCGAGCCTAGGTTTTATGTGTTGATGTTATATGCACGAGTATAACACAAGTGAGTTGTGGGCGATATAAGTCATACTGCTTACCAGCATGTCATACTTTGGTTCGGTGGTATTGTTGGACGAAGCGGCCCGGACCGACATTACGCGTACGCTTACGCGAGACCGGTTCTCCCGACGTGCTTTGCACAAAGGTGGCTAGCGGGTGACAGTTTCTCCAACTTTAGTTGAACCGAGTGTGGCTACGCCCGGTCCTTGCGAAGGTTAAAACATCACCAACTTGATAAACTATCGTTGTGGTTTTGATGCGTAGGTAAGATTGGTTCTTGCTTAAGCCCGTAGCAGCCACGTAAAACTTGCAACAACAAAGTAGAGGACGTCTAACTTGTTTTTGCAGGGCATGTTGTGATGTGATATGGTCAAGACATGATGCTAAATTTTATTGTATGAGATGATCATGTTTTGTAACCAAGTTATCGGCAACTGGCAGGAGCCACATGGTTGTCGCTTTATTGTATGCAATGCAATCGCGCTGTAATGCTTTACTTTATCACTAAGCGGTAGCGATAGTCGTGGAAGCATAAGATTGGCGAGACGACAACGATGCTACGATGGAGATCAAGGTGTCGCGCCGGTGACGATGGTGATCACGACGGTGCTTCGAAGATGGAGATCACAAGCACAAGATGATGATGGCCATATCATATCACTTATATTGATTGCATGTGATGTTTATCTTTTATGCATCTTATCTTGCTTTGATTGATGGTAGCATTATAAGATGATCTCTCACTAATTATCAAGAAGTGTTCTCCCTGAGTATGCACCGTTGCGAAAGTTCTTCGTGCTGAGACACCACATGATGATCGGGTGTGATGGGCTCTACGTTCAAATACAACGGGTGCAAAACAGTTGCACACGCGGAATACTCAGGTTATACTTGACGAGCCAAAGCATATACAGATATGGCCTCCGAACACGGAGACCGAAAGGTCGAGCATGAATCATATAGTAGATATGATCAACATAGTGATGTTCACCAATGAAACTGCTCCATCTCACGTGATGATCGGACATGGTTTAGTTGATTTGGATCACGTGATCACTTAGAGGATTAGAGGGATGTCTATCTAAGTGGGAGTTCTTAAGTAATATGATTAAATTGAACTTAAATTTATCATGAACTTAGTCCCGGTAGTATTTTGCAAATCATGTTGTAGATCAATAGCTCGCGTTGTTGCTTCCCTGTGTTTATTTTGATATGTTCCTAGAGAAAATTGTGTTGAAAGATGTTAGTAGCAATGATGCGGATTGGATCCGTGATCTGAGGTTTATCCTCATTGCTGCACAGAAGAATTATGTCCTTAATGCACCGCTAGGTGACAGACCTATTGCAGGAGCAGATGCAGACGTTATGAACGTTTGGCTAGCTCAATATGATGACTACTTGATAGTTTAGTGCACCATGCTTAATGGCTTAGAATCGGGACTTCAAAGACGTTTTGAACGTCATGGACCATATGAGATGTTCCAGGAGTTGAAGTTAATATTTCAAGCAAATACCCGAGTTGAGAGATATGAAGTCTCCAACAAGTTCTATAGCTAAAAGATGGAGGAGAATCGCTCAACTAGTGAGCATGTGCTCAGATTGTCTGGGTACTACAATCGCTTGAATCCAGTGGGAGTTAATCTTCCAGATAAGAAAGTGATTGACATAATTCTCTAGTCACCATCACCAAGTTAGTAGAACTTCGTGATGAACTATAATATGCAAGGGATAACGGAAACGATTCCCAAGCTCTTCGTGATGCTAAAATCGACGAAGGTAGAAATCAAGAAAAACATCAAGTGTTGATGGTAGACAAGACCACTAGTTTCAAGAAAAGGGCAAAAGGAAGAAGGGGAACTTCAAGAAGAACGGCAAGCAAGTTGCCGCTCAAGTGAAGAAACCCAAGCCTGGTCCTAAGCCTGAGACTAAGTGCTTCTACTGCAAAGGGATTGGTCACTGGAAGCGGAACTACCCCAAGTATTTGGTGGATAAGAAAGGATGGCAAAGTAAAAGGTATATTTGATATACATGTTATTGATGTGTACTTTACTAGTGTTTATAGCAACCCCTCAGTATTTGATACTGGTTCAGTTGCTAAGAGTAGTAACTCGAAACAGGAGTTGCAGAATAAACAGAGACTAGTTAAGGGTGAAGTGACGATGTGTGTTGGAAGTAGTTCCAAGATTGATATGATCATCATCGCACACTCCCCTATACTTTCGGGATTAGTGTTGAACCTAAATAAGTGTTATTTGGTTTTTGTGTTGAGCATGAATATGATTTGATCATGTTTATTGCAATACGGTTATTCATTAAAGTCAGAGAATAATTGTTGTTCTGTTTACATGAATAAAACCTTCGATGGTCATATACCCAATGAAACAAGTTCGTTGGATCTCGATCATAGTGATACAAATATTCATAATATTGAAACCAAAAGATGCAAAGTTAATAATGATAGTGCAACTTATTTGTGGCACTGCCGTTTAGGTCATATTGGTGTAAAGCGCATGAAGAAACTCCATGCTGATGGGCTTTTGGAATCACTTGATGCTTGCAAACCATGCCTTATGGGCAAGATGACTAAATCGCCGTTCTCCGGAACAATGAAGCAAGCAACAGATTTGTTGAAAATCATACATACTGATGTATGTGGTCCGATGAATATTAAGGCTTGCAGCAGGTATCATTATTTTCTGACCTTCACAGATGATTTGAGCAGATATGGGTATATCTGCTTGATGAAACATAAGTCTGAAACATTTGAAAAGTTCAAAGAATTTCAGAGTGAAGTGGAAAATCAACGTGACAAGAAAATAAAGTTTCTATGATCTGATCGCGGAGACAAATATTTGAGTTACGAGTTTGGTCTTTAATTAAAACAATGTGGAATAGTTTCACAAACTCATGTCACCCGGAACACCACAGCGTAATGGTGTGTCCGAACGTCATAACCGTACTTTATTGGATATAGTACAATCTATGATGTCTCTTACCGATCTACCACTATCGTTTTTGGGGTTATGCATTAAAGATAGCTGCATTCACGTTAAAAAGGGCACCATCTAAGTCCGTTGAGACGACACAATCTGAACTGTGGTTTGGCAAGAAACCAAAGTTGTCATTTCTTAAAGTTTGGAATTGTGATGCTTATATGAAAAGTTTCATCCTGATAAGCTCAAACCCAAATCGGAGAAATATGTCTTCATAGGATACCCAAAGGAGACTGTCGGGTACACCTTCTATCACAGATCCGAAGGCAAGACATTCGTTGCTAAGAATGGATCCTTTCTAGAGAAGGAGTTTCTCTCGAAAGAAGTGAGTGTGAGGAAAGTAGAAACTTGATAAGGTAATTGTACCTTCTCCCTTATTGGAAAGTAGTTCATCACAGAAATCTGTTCCTGTGACTACTACACCAATTAGTGAGGAAGCTAATGATGATGATCATGTAACTTCAGATCAAGTTACTACCGAATCTCGTAGGTTAACCAGAGTGAGATCCGCACCAGAGTGGTACGGTAATCCTGTTCTGGAAGTCATGTTACTAGAACATAACGAACTTGCGAACTACGAGGAAGCGATGTTGAGCCCAGATTCCGCGAAATGGTTTGAGGCCATGAAATCTGAGATATGATCCATGTATGAGAACAAAGTATGGACTTTGATGGATTTGCCCGATGATCGGCAAGCCATAGAAAATAAATGGATCTTCAAGAGGAAGACGGACGCTGATAGTAGTGTTAATATCTACAAAGCTAGACTTGTCAAAAAAGGTTTTTGACAAAGTTCAAGGTGTTGACTATGATGAGATTTTCTCACTCGTATCGATGCTTAAAGTCTGTCCGAATCATGTTAGCAATTGCCGCTTTTTATGAAATCTGGCAAACGGATAACAAAACTGCAATCCTTAATGGATTTATTAAAGAAGAGTTGTATATGATGCAACCAGAAGGTTTTGTCAATCTTAAAGGTGTTAACAAAATGTACAAGCTCCAGCGATCCATCTATGGACTGGTGCAAGCATCTCGGAGTTGGAATATATGCTTTGATGAGTTGATCAAAGCATATAGTTTTATACAGACTTGCGGTGAAGCCTGTATTTACAAAAAGTGAGTGGGAGCACTACAACATTTCTGATAAGTATATGTGAATGACATATTGTTGATCGGAAATAATGTAGAATTATTTTGCAAAGCATAAAGGAGTGTTTGAAAGGAGTTTTTTAAAGAAAGACCTCGGTAAAGCTGCTTACATATTGAGCATCAAGATCTATAGAAATAGATCAAGACGCTTGATAAGTTTTTTCAATGAGTACATACCTTGACAATATTTTGAAGTAGTTCAAAAATGGAACAGTCAAAGAAAGAGTTCTTGGCTGTGTTACAAGGTATGAAATCGAGTAAGACTCAAAGCCCGACCACGGCAGAAGATAGAAAGAGAATGAAAGTCATTCCCTATGCCTCAGCCATAAGTTCTATAAAGTATGCCATGATGTGTACCAGATCTATTGTATACCCTACACTGTGTTAAGCAAGGGAGTACAATAGTGATCTAAGAGTAGATCACTGGACATTGGTCAAAATTATCCTTAGTGGAATAAGGAAATATTTCTCGATTATGGAGGTGACAAAAGGTTCGTCGTAAAAAGTTACGTCGATGCAAGTTTTGACACAGATCTGGATGACTCTAAGTCTCGATCTAGATACATATTGAAAGTGTGAGAAATTAGTTAGAGTAGCTCCGTGCAGAGCATTGTAGACATAGAATTCGCAAAATACTTACGGATCTGTATGTGACAGACCCGTTGACTAAAATTATCTCACAAGCAAAACATGATCACACCTTAGTACTCTTTGGGTGTTAATCACATAAATGATGTGAACTAGATTATTGACTCTAGTAAACCCTTTGGGTATAGGTCACATGACGATGTGAACTATGGGTGTTAATCACATGGTGATGTGAACTCTTAGTGTTGAATCACATGGCGATGTGAACTAGATTATTGACTCTAGTGCAAGTGGGAGACTGAAGGAAATATGCCCTAGAGGCAATAATAAAGTTATTATTTATTTCCTTATATCATGATAAATGTTTATTATTCATGCTAGAATTGTATTAACCGGAAACATAATACATGTGTGAATACATAGACAAACAGAGTGTCACTAGTATGCCTCTACTTGACTAGCTCGTTAATCAAAGATGGTTATGTTTCCTAACCATAAACAAAAGAGTTGTTATTTGATTAATGGGATCACATCATTAGGAGAATGATGTGATTGACATGACCCATTCCATTAGCTTAGCACCTGATCATTTAGTATGTTGCTATTGCTTTCTTCATGACTTATACATGTTCCTATGACTATGAGATTATGCAACTCCCGTTTGCCGGAGGAACACTTTGTGTGCTACCAAACGTCACAACGTAACTGGGTGATTATAAAGGAGCTCTACAGGTGTCTCCAAAGGTACATGTTGGGTTGGCGTATTTTGAGATTAGGATTTGTCACTCTGATTGTCGGAGAGGTATCTCTGGGCCCTCTGGGTAATGCACATCACATAAGCCTTGCAAGCATTGCAACTAATGAGTTAGTTGTGAGATGATGTATTACGGAACAAGTAAAGAGACTTGCCGGTAACGAGATTGAACTAGGTATTGAGATACCGACGATCGAATCTCGGGCAAGTAACATACCGATGACAAAGGGAACAAAGTATGTTGTTATGCGATCTGACCGATAAAAGATCTTCGTAGAATATGTAGGAGCCAATATGAGCATCCAGGTTCCGCTATTGGTTATTGACCGGAGACGAGTCTCCGTCATGTCTACATTGTTCTCGAACCCGTAGGGTCCGCACGCTTAAGGTTTCGATGACAGTTATATTATGAGTTTATGCATTTTGATGTACTAAAGGTTGTTCGGAGTCCCGGATGTGATCACAGACATGACGAGGAGTCTAGAAATGGTCGAGACATAGATATTGATATATTGGAAGCCTATGTTTGGATATCGGAAGTGTTCCGGGTGAAATCGGGATTTTACCGGATTACCGGGAGGTTACCGGAACCCCCCCGGGAGGTATATGGGCCTTAGTGGAAGAGAGGAGAGGTGGCCAAAGATGGGCCGTGTTCCCCTCCCCCCTTGGTCCGAATAGGACAAGGAGAGGGGGCCGACCCCCCTTCCTCTTCTCTCTCCTCTTTCCCCCCTCCGCGAATCCTATTCCAACTAGGAAGGGGGGGGGGGAGTCCTACTCCCGGAGGGAGTAGGACTCCTCCTGGCGCGCCTCCTCTTGGCCGGCCGCACTCCCCCCTTGAACCTTTATATATGGAGGCAGGGGCACCCCCTAGAAACACAAGTTGATCCACGTGATCATATTCTTAGCCGTGTGCGGTGCCCCCTTCCACCATAGTCCTCGATAATACTGTAGCGGTGCTTAGGCGAAGCCCTGCGATGGTAGTACATCAAGATCGTCACCACGCCGTCGTGCTGACGGAACTCTTCCCCGACACTTTGCTGGATCGGAGTCCGGGGATCGTCATCGAGCTGAACGTGTGCTCGAACTCAGGGGTGCCGTAGTTTCGGTGCTTGATCGGTCGGGCCGTGAAGACGTACGACTACATCAACCGCGTTGTGCGAACGCTTCCGCTGTCGGTCTACAAGGGTACGTAGATCACACTCTCCCCTCTCGTTGCTATGCATCACCATGATCTTGCGTGTGCATAGGAATTTTTTTGAAATTACTACGTTCCCCAACACCGGGTTAGTTCCATTCAAATCATGCAAGTTAGAGTCCAAAACAAGGGCAAAAGTGTTTGGAAAAGTAGATACGACGGAGACGTATCAACTCCCCCAAGCTTAAACCTTTGCTTGTCCTCAAGCAATTCAGTTGATAAACTGAAAGTGATAAAAAAAACTTTTACAAACTCTGTTTGCTCTTGTTGTTGTAAATATGTAAAGCCAACATTCAAGTTTTCAGCAAAGATTATGTACTAACCATAATCACAATAACATTTAGGTCACATGTTTACTCATATCAATGGCATAATCAACTAGCGAGCAATAAAAATAAATCTCGGATGACAACACTTTCTCAAAACAATCATGATATGATATAACAAGATGGTATATCGCTAGCCCTTTCTGAGACCGCAAAACATAAATGCAGAGCACCTTTAAAGATCAAGGACTGACTAGACATTGTAATTCATGGTAAAAGAGATCCAGTCAAGTCATACTCAATTTAAACTAATCAGTAATGAATGCAAATGACAGAGGTGCTCTCCAGCTGGTGCTTTTAATAAGAGGGTGATGACTCAACATAAAAGTAAATAGATAGGCCCTTCGAAGAGGGAAGCAGGGATTTGTAGAGGTGCTAGACCTCGATTTTGAAATAGATATGAATAATATTTTGAGCGGCATACTTTAATTGTTAACATAACAACCAAGAGATGGCGATATCTTCCATGCTACACACATTATAGGCGGTTCCCAAACAGAATGGTAAAGTTTATATGCCCCCTCCACCAACAAGCATCAATCCATGGCTTGCTCGAAACAACGAGTGCCTCCAACTAACAACAGTCCCGGGGGAGTTTTGTTTGCAATTATTTTGATTTGATTTGCATAAAGCATGGGACTGGGCATCCCAGTGACCAGCCATTTTCTCGTGAGTGAGGAGCGGAGTCCACTCCTCTTGAGAATAACCCGCCTAACATGGAAGATACGGACAACCCTAGTTGATACATGAGCTATTCAAGCATACAAAACATAATATTTATTTGAAGGTTTAGAGTTTGGCACATACAAATTTATTTGGAACGACAGGTAGATACCGTATATAGGTAGGTATGGTGGACTCATATGGAATAACTTTGGGGTTTATGGAATTGGATGAACAAGCAGTATTCCCGCTTAGTACAGGTGAAGGCTAGAAAAAGACTGGGAAGCGACCAGCTAGAGAGCGACAACAGTCATGAACATGCATTAAAATTAATTAACACCGAATGCAAGCATGAGTAGGATATAATGCACCATGAACATAAATATCATAGAGGCTATGTTGATTTTGTTTCAACTAGATGCGTGAACATGTGCCAAGTCAAGCCACTCGAATCGTTCAAAGGAGGATACCACCCCATCATACCACATCACAACCATCTTAATAGCATGTTGGCACGCAAGGTAAACCATTATAAGCTCCTAGCTAATCAAGCATGGCACAAGCAACTATAATCTCTAATTGTCATTGCAAACATGTTCATTCATAATAGGCTGAATCAGGAACGATGAACTAATCATATTTACAAAAACAAGAGAGGTCGAGTTCATACCAGCTTCTCTCATCTCAACCAGTCCATCATATATCGTCATAATTGCCTTTCACTTGCACAACCGAACGATGTGAATAAGAGTAATAGTGCACGTGCATTGGACTAAGCTGGAATCTGCAAGCATTCAATAAACATGAGAAGACAAGGCAATATGGGCTCTTGGTTAAATCAACGATAATGCATATAAGAGCTGCTTTAACATTTTCATTATGGTCTTCTCCTCTCGACCCCCAAAGGAAAGAAAAGAAATAAAACTATTTACACGGGAAAGCTCCCAACAAGCAAAAGAAGAACGAGAAATCTTTTTGGGTTAATTACTACTACAAGCATGGAAAGTAAACTAATTAAAAGCTACAACTAGTTTTTTTGTTTTCTTAAGGTTTATTAAACACACAAGAAGAAAGCATAAAAAGGAAAGTAAACCGGCACAGATGATACAATGAAAAAGTATGAGCACCGATAACTAGCAATGAGTGTCTGAACATGAATGTATTGTCGGTGAGAAATACGTACTCCCCAAGCTTAGGCTTTTGGCCTAAGTTGGTCTATGGCCACGGCTGGCCTGGCGGATATCCAAAGTTATAGCTGGGGTCGTACTATGAAGAAGCCTCGGATTGCCACTGGTTGGCAATCACCTCTGGATCCCACTGATAATCAGACTATCGTGGAGGATCAAATTGTGATTCCGGCTCCGGCTCTGTAGCTATTGTAGGGTTCCGGTAGGCGTGAATGGCCTCCAACGGAACAAGGTACTTGCCTGCAGATAAATCAAACAAGGAAGGAGCAGACAAGGTAATAGTCTCAGGATGATTTTTTACCAAATATTAATTTGTACTTAAGCTCCTTTTCCCTATTCTTAATAATAAAATCATGTGCTACCATACTCTTATAATCTAAATAAATAGGAGGCAGCAATTTTTCTTCCTTCTCATAATGCCTAATAGGTATGTTAAAATGTGCAGCGAGGCGCGAGGCGAAGATGCCTCCAAGGACGGGGCCCTTAGTACGGTTAAGATTTAACCGCTTTGCAATAATAGCGCCCATGCTGAATGTATCATCACGAAATAAGGCATGGCACAGAATAACAATATCAAGGGCACTCAGGTTTCCACCGTTTCCGCGCCCAATTAAGCATCTACTAGCAAATATAGCAAAGTAACGTAGAACATGAAAGTGTATGCTAGTAATTCATGCGTCGAAAACCTTCCTCGTTTCCCCTACAGTAATGGTATCAATAAACCCATCCACATCGTCATGATGTGGTTCCTCCACACTGCCCTCGAAAGGGATCAAACAAACCCGACAAAAATCATAAAGTGACATCTCCTTATGCTCATCATATAAATAAAATTCCACCGTAGGTGGTGAGCACCTAGCATGGAAATGAAAGTTTCTCACAAAGATATTGGTGAGTAAGAGATACTGTTCGCGTTGATCATGGAGGAAGGCGGTGAGGCCTGCATTCTCAGCCAATTCATAGAAATCATCATAAATCCCAGCTGCTCTCAAGAAATTATCACAAGGCCATTCACACGGTCGGACCTCCACGGTGCGAGGGAGATTATACTTGGGCCTCTTATCCTCCTCACTTTGATTATCCTTAGAGCTTCGTCTCGACGAGCCCCTCAAAAATCTCTTCATTATTTCCTGAAAAATTTCTGAAATTTTTAGTAACTTCAAAATAAAACTGAACCAAACTCAACAAAATTGATAGCAACTACTCCTACAAGTGCCTAGAGGCAATATCATGCATCAAAACTACTTTTGACCATATAAATTTGACATGCAAGCTTAAGAACAGGGTCACCTAAGCAGCAAAAATATGCAATGAATAAAGCACTAGAACAAAAACTAATTGGACCATTGGAGGAATCACATACCAAGGAACAATCCCCCAAAGCAGTTTTGTGTGAGGTGCTTTGAGCAAGGAGATCGAAAATGGCAGCAAAATAAGTTTGGAATCGGGTTTGATCTGGTTAGTGGTGTTTGTGGGAGGAAGGAGTGTGTGGTAGCTGGAATAAGTGGAGGGGAGCTACCGTGGGCCTAGGAGGCAGGGGGGCGCCCAGGGGGGTGGGCATGCCCTGGACCCTCGTGGCCAGGTGCCAGCTCCCCCTACTGTGTTCTCAGTGCCAGATATTCTCAAATATTCCAGAAAAAATCATATTTAAATTTTAGGGCATTTGGAGAACTTTTATTTTCGGGGTATTTTTTTATTGCATGGATAATTCAGAAAACAGACATAAATTATTATTTTTGCTTTATATAAACTAAATAATAGAAAGTAAAAAGAGGGTACAGAGAGTTGTGTTTTCTAAATTCAACCATCTCATGCTCATCAAAAGGAATCCACTAACAAGGTTGATCAGGTCTTGTTAACAAACTCATTCCGAATAACATGGAACCGGAGAATTTTCGAATAACACTAGGTTACCTAAACAGGATATGCACATCCCCAATAATAAGTGTTGGATGTGGGGCTCCGGCTAACCCTTAAGGTTCGAACACTGGGGTGCGCGCGAAGTCTTCCCTCCTACCAATCTACGCTCTAGCTCGCTAAGATCTTGCGGACGAACTTGACGAACTCACAACACAGAAAGACACGAGGTTTATACTGGTTTGAGCCACCGTTATGGTGTAATACCCTACTCCAGTGTGGTGGTGGATTCCTCTTGGGCTGATGATGAACAATACAAGGGGAAGAACAGCCTCCTGAGGTTGAGGTGTTCTTGTGCGTATGGGCTAGTGGTGTATCTCTGGGTCTGATGAGATCTCTCTCTCCCATCTCTCTTTCTCTACTATGGTGGTGGCTAGTCCTATTTATAGAGGCCCTGGTCTTCTTCCCAAATATTGAGCGGGAAGGGAGCCAACAATGGCGGGCTAATTCGAAGGGGGGCAGCTAGTACGAGCCATCCTGACAAAAGTAGTCTTCGCCTGCACAAAGCTTTGGTGGTGACGCTGTCTTGGGCTCCATGATGACCTCCGTCTTTCAGTCCATGGTCTTGTTGCACCGAAATGACAAGCTTTGTCTGAGGCCTTGGTACTCCACAGCTGCGCTTGCCTCCTTTGCACCAAAGGGGAAACAAGGACGCTGCGTGCGCTGGCGCCCGCCTGGTGTCGATCGTCATGGCTCACGTCATGAGAGCCTTGTGAGGTTCGCCTCACCTTGATATCTCCGCCCCTCGCGAGCCTACCTGACTAGGCCGCTCGAGAGGAGGTCTTGCGTCGTCCGCCTCACGAGGCTTGGACCCTCGCGAGGGTCTTGGATGCTTTGTTGATGAAGATGGGCCGTACGGCCTGCTGGCTTCGCCATGCCGCGGGCCGCAGGCAGGCAAGTCTGGGGACCCCCGTTCCCAGAACATCGACAGTAGCCCTCGGGACCAAGGTGCGCGCGGGCTTGGCTTCGCGGTGAAGCCAAGGGTCTAGTTCAGAGCACCGCGGGCCCCAAAAGCATGCGACCTCGGTTGACGCGTGGTGGTTGATTGGACGTGGCGGTTGATTGGCAGTTATTCTTCCCCCTCCGTGCCCGGCTCTTCCAATCTCCCTACTCCTTCGACGTCCTGCTCCGCCTTCCCAATCCAACTTGCGCTCCGCTCGCTTCACCGCCATGGCGCCGAAGCAAGCCGAAAAGGGGAAGAAACCTCTGTCCTTGCCAACCGCGCCTCCATCCTTCGAGCCGGCGCTCGGCTAGCCTCGAGTGCTCAACGACGAGGCCATGGGCAAGGTGCGCCCCATGCTCGCCTCCAGCTTCAACGAGTGGGGAGAGATGCCAGCCTGGCCCGCGTCTCGCTCCAGCATGGCTCGGGCAGTCACCGAGGTTCCGATCTTTATTGACGCCCTCTGGGCTGGCCTTCTTCCTCCCTTCTCCGCCTTCTTCAACGCGGTGCTCGAGCACTATCAGATTCAGATGCTCCATCTCGACCCTCAGTCTGTGGCCCTTCTTGCCGTCTTCGCTTTCGTGTGTGAGGCCATGGTGGGCATCACCCCCTCCGTGGCACTCCTCCGCCACTTATTCTCTGCATCTCACCGGTGCCCGACAGAGCTCAGGGTGTGTGGGCTTCCAGGCCATGGCTGCGACAGCAGGCATGGAGATTGACTTCGAGCTCCCTTCATCCGCGGGCGAGTTCCGCATGCGATGGGTGTTTGTTGATGCCGGCGTGCTCAACCCTCTGCTCCAAGCTCCGGTGGGGCCTGCTATTCCAAACTTCGGCTGGGGCCATCAGAAGCTCACGAGCCCCTGTCTTGCCCCCGTTTGGGCCAGGCTGCGGTGGTTGAAGGACCTTGGTGTGACTGCGCCCATGGTGGTGAGGGAGTTCGTCAGGCGTCGAGTTGCTCCGCTTCAGCGCCATTCTCGCCCGATGTGGGACTTGCTCAGCAGACATGACAATATGAGGGTTCAGGAGGAGGGGCTCCCTCTCGCTTTGTCGCGAACATGCCTTCCTTTGATGAGTGGGGGCTGCGCCCAATTGGCTTGGTGGGGCCCCGTGAGAATCCCGTCATCGTGGTCCTGTTCTTCGCCACCGGTGCCGAGCTCGCCCTAGGTGACGGTGCAGGGGAGCGAGCGGCGACGATGGCCGGCTGCTCAGATGTTGAGGAGCACATGCCGAGCAGTGATCCGGGGGCATCGTCCTCGGGAGCTCGCGATGCCCCTCCTGAGGCGCCGATTGCTGATGAGATCCGGCATGCGACTCCCGAGGCCGAGGCTCCAGGGACCTCGAGAGGTTGTAGCAAGAAAGAGCCGGGCTGTTCGCCACAGCCGGGCTCCCCTGAGGCTATCCCTCTTGGTTCTTCTTCGGCTCCGCCGTGCGCCGGCCGTCACATCCAGCGCTTTGGTTGCCTTTGTTGGACTTCGAGGAGCTCCGCAAGAGGAAGGGATCCCCCAGCGGTAGCAACATCTTCGGGCCGTTGAAGCGACAGAAGTACATCGCTATCGACGAGTAAGTACCTTATCTCGGTGATCTTCTATGTGCTGCCTTCTTTCCTGACGATTGTCCCCCAGGTCTCCTTCTGCTAAGGCCGCGAAATCTCCGGAGAAGCAACCCCCTCTCGTCCCATCGCACTCTCCAAGCTCCAGCGCTACAGGCCCGGACGCTGCCCACGGCGTGGGGCCAGCCACGGGAGTTGGTTCATCATCGAGGCGCCCCGAGCTTGCGCCTTCGCTGTCCTTTATTTGTGGCCTTGCTCGGAGTGCAGCAGGCGTGCCAATGGCTCCTCCTTTGGTCACGATTGGTAGCTGGCTAGCCTCGATCCTGGAGTCTTCTTCAAGCAGCGGGCCTTGTTCGGTTCAGGCCCCTCACGAGGGTCAGCTGGCGCCTGGGGCCGTGCCAGCTCCCAGCCCCCAACCCGGGAGGTGGTGCGCCACTTGATACTCCACCCGCAGCCCCCGAGGTGGAGGACGAGGTGGGCCGAGCGTTCGAGCTCGAGCGCGAGCGCATCGTGGTCCGCCACGAGCTCTTCCATGAGGCGATGGGCGCGATGAACCGCCTTGGTGAAGAGCTTGCTGGTGTCGACTCACGTCTTGAGGCTGAAGGTCTTCGGTTGGTGGAGGAGCGGCGCAAGCTGCAAGTGGCCATCAACCTTGGCCGTTATCATCGCGACCTCGAGAACGCGAAGGCTGAGGCGTCCCTCAAGATTGCCAATGAGGCCCGCTCGTGAGCTTTGGAAGAAGCTCACGAGGCCGATCGCCGCCGCGAGGCTACGGAGGAGCGTGCATGGGAGCTCCAGGCCTGGAGCGCGTCCCTTGAGCAGCAGGTCGAGACACGTGGGGCCGCCCTTGCGTCGATGAGGGGGACGCCTACGGAGGAAGAGGAGGTCTGGCAGCGCGAGGAGACGCTGACCCTAGAAGCCATGGAGCGCAACCTCAAGCTCGAGCGACTGGAGACGAGGGAGCATCAAGTCGCTCAAGCCGAAGATGCCGTCGGGGCCCGCGAGGCCAGAGTCGAGGAGGAGATCAACCGCTGGGTGGCCGAGGTTCGCACAGATCTGGAGGGCTGGTACGACTTGAAGTTGAAGCTCACCGTTTAGGAGGGTGCGGGCAGGGCCGCCGCCCTCAGGCCCTGGTTGGACGAGGTTGTGAGGCGTGCGGAGGCCACAACTGCCGCCCTAGTTATGACGCAGGCGGACTTGGCCTCCGCCCGTGCCGAGCTGTCTTCACTCTGGAAACGTGTTGACGATGCCGAGGCCGTCGCATGGCAAAACAGGGAGGAAGTGCTTCAACGCCGGACGCCGGAGCGCGAGCATGCTCCTATGCTTCAAGACCTTCGGAACAAGGCCAACACCGCCTTGGGTTACATCTGCGACGAGAACGCCCCGACCCCTCACTCAAGTGACTACGCCAGCCACCTGACCTTCTTCACCGAGGTGGTGACGCGCTTGGAGGCTCAATCTGCCAGAGCTCGGCAGCTTGTGGAGGAGAGGGGTTGTGGCCTGCTTCAGCGCGCCTTCTCCCGTGTCTTCAGCCACCTTCTGAACATCGACCCCAACTTCGACTTCAATGCCGCCATTGCCCCTGTAACCATGGCCGTCTGGGGCGACCTGACGCGTTGGGCAGAGGATCATGTCGACGCGTTGGTCAGGGCCTTCACCTCGGAGAACGATGGGTGGTGGTCATCGCAGACGAAGGTGACGTGGTCAATGACGGCGATGGGGGCGTTGCCGACGGCGGCGACGATTCCGACGAAGATGATGATGATGCGAGTGACGCGTCTATGGATGATGTAGCGAGCGATATCTCTGGCTGATCCCATATTCTCCCGTTGTTTTATTCTGCACGCAAAACTTGGGCGTGGCCCTTGGAAAACTTGTGAGAGCATTTTGAGAGGGGGAGGCCCTCGTGTAAGCAAATCACAATTTTTATTTTCCTATGCGATGTGGGTATGTGTCCTCGTGAGCTCATGAAGCTGGGAGTGAGTTTCCTGACTTGGTTTACCTTAGTCAGTGCCAACTTAGGGCTGGGTCGTGAGGCAACGAGTTCCTGAGAATCCTGTGGAGCTTATCGCCCCGTTTGAGGGGGGCCCCACAAGGGGTGAGCACCAGGCGTAGTGCTAGCGCGTGCTTTGCGCGGTCCAGCTCACGAGGAGCTTTGCGAGGGAAAGGCGATGGACGTGAGTCCCAAACCAAACAATATCCAGAAGGCGAGAAACGGCTCGAACGAGAAAAGGCACCCCCCGCACGCATCGATAAAAATTCAGCTTCAACTTAAGTCCAGAATCAGAAAGCAAAGCCACAGAAAGAGAGATCCAAAGCAAAAGGCCGCGTCCGGCACCTAGTCTAGTCTTCGGGTCTTCAAGTCTTCTCACCAGCGCGGAGCTAAGTGCTGTCCACTAGGCGTGGGAGGGAGCCCCAGGGCCTGAGGCCGGCGCTCCTGAGACTCCGGGGCGTGTACAGCCCCAACTCATTGTTACGTGAGAGTGTCACGGGCGGCGAGCTTCACTGGCACCGGGCCTTCTTCACAGGTACCGGCCTTGCTTCATATTGCCAGACGAGGGCCCCGCCTTGTGCCACCCTTGACCTCCTTTGAGCCAACCTGAGACCAGGATGACACAAAGGAGGGAAAGAGGACGCCAGCGGTTCCCTCGGCGACCATGGGTCCTCTGCCGAGGGAAGGGTCGTTGAAGCCACCCCGGCAGAGGGCCTACCTCCAGGTGTCCCCTGGTTTCGCGTGCCTTGGGGAGGGGCCTTGCTCCTGGCTCCCTCCCGGCGGCCCCCAGCGTGTCTCCCTTGTTGAAACGGGTGCCGCCGTGCCGGGGTCGCCGATCGATGCTGCAACCTGATTCATCTGCAGCCCATGGTTAGCATAAGCCTGTTCCTGAGAGGTTAGCGGTACCTGTAGTTGCCGTCGCCGGCGCGATCATTGTGGTTCTCCACTGGATCTTGGAAGGCTTTGACTCCTGGTGCCCCTTATCCCCAATCTTCTCCAACGAATGAGCCGATGTCGTCCTTTGGTGCGTACCCTTGGCCCATCATGCGGGGCATGTAGGCTTCCGGGGCCATCACCCCGAACACTTCGCCGTGGTGCCCCATGCTCCATGTTGCTCCGCCCATGATGGCGTCCTGGGGATGATAATATGGCATCCGACCGGGACCATGGGGGGTGCCGCTTGCGCTCGTGTTTGTCGCGGGCGGCATGGGGGGGGGGGGGTTGGAGCCCCCTACGCCGCCAGCCGTGCTGATGTTGACGAAGCGCACGGGCGTAGTCGATGGCGCGCAGATGTGGCGAGGCTCGCCGCACGACCCTGCAGTGGCCTGGGGGGAAGTCGATAGCAGAAGGGTGGCGCTCCCGACGCTGCTGCGTCCAGCAGCTCAGCAACACGCTCAAGCAGTGTGTCCCGACTGCTCTCCATCAGCCTGCATCGCAACAGCTCCCTTGCCACTGTGAGTGCCGCCCGCATGTTCGCTTGCTCCCGCCGTGAGTGCGGCGCTGTTGCTGCGGCGTGACTCGCTGCTCTCGCCATGGCTCGTCCTGCCGCGGGGTGAGGGTGGATGATGCCTGGCCACACTGTCCATGCCCGGTGGAGCTTGGTGGCGCCCGCGCCGCTTGGGGTGCGGGGTTGAGATCTTCATTGGCAGGCGGCGCCGTACGGGCCGGTCAGGCTGCCCAGTGGTCGGATCCGGCCCTTGGGTCGCCAGACATCGTAGCCGGTGAACGTTGGAGAGCTGATTGGCGGAGAAGAAGCTCCGGCGCACCCCTACCCGGCGCGCCAAATGTCGGATGTGGGGCTCCGGCTAACCCTTAAGGTTCGAACATTGGGGGGTGCGCACGCAGTCTTTCCCTCCTACCGATCTATGCTCTAGCTCGCTAAGATCTTGCGGACGAACTCGACGAACTCACAACACAGAAAGACATGGGGTTTATACTGGTTCAGGCCACCGTTGTGGTGTAATACCCTACTCTAGTGTGGTGGTGGTGGATTGCCTCTTAGGCTCATGATGAACAATACAAGGGGAAGAACAACCTCCTGAGGTTGAGGTGTTCTTGTGCGTATGGGCTAGTGGTGTATCTCTGGGTCTGATGAGATCTCTCTCTCTCCCATCTCTCTTTCTCTACTATGGTGGTGGCTAGTCCTATTTATAGAGGCCCTGGTCCACTTCCCAAATATTGAGCGGGAAGGGAGCCAACAATGGCGGGCTAATTTGAAGGGGGACAGCTAGTACGAGCCATCCTGACAAAAGTAGTCTTTGCCTGCACAAAGCTCTAGTGGTGACGCTGTCTTGGGCTCCACAATGACCTTCGTCTTGCAGTCCATGGTCTTGGTCTTGTTGCACTGAAATGGCAACCTTTGCCTGAGGCCTCGGTACTCTGCGGCTGCGCTTGCCTCCTTTGCACCAAAGGGGAAATAAGGACGCTGCGCGCGCTGGTGCCCGCCTGGCGCCCGCCTGGTGTCGATCGTCATGGCTCACGTCACGAGAGCCTCGTGAGGTTCGCCTCACCTTGATATCTCCGCCCCTCGCGAGCCTACCTGACTAGGCCGCTCGGGAGGAGGTCTTGCGTCATCCGCCTCGCGAGGCTTGGACCCTCACGAAGGTCTTGGATGCTTTGTTGATGTAGATGGGCCGTACGGCCTGCTGGCTTCGCCATGTTGCGGGCCGCAGGCAAGCAAGTCTGGGGACCCCCATTCCCAGAACACTGACAATAAGAATATCATATTTCTTCTTGACAGTAGGAAGAGGAAATTCAAAACCTCCAAAAATAATCGATGGAATTTTTCCAATAGAGTTTATACTATGAACTTGAGGTTGTTTCCTCGAAAAGTGTACCGTATGCTCATTACCATTAACATGAAAAATGACATTGCCTTTGGTGCAATCAATAACAGCCCCTGCGGTATTCAAAAGGGTCTTCCAAGAATAATAGACATACTATCGTCCTTAGGAATATCAAGAATAACAAAGTCCATTAAAATAGTAACGTTTGCAACCACAACAGGCACATGCTCACAAATACCGACAGGTATAGAAGTTGATTTATCAGCCATTTGCAAAGATATTTCAGTAGGTGTCAACTTATTCAAATCAAGTCTATGATATAAAGAGAGAGGCATAGCACTAACACCGGCTCCAAGATCACATAAAGCAGTTTTAACATAGTTTCTTTTAATGGAGCATGGTATAGTTGGTACTCCGGGATCTCCAAATTTCTTTGGTATTCCACCTTTAAAAGTATAATTAGCAAGCATGGTGGAAATTTCAGCTTCCATTATCTTTCTTTTATTAGTAACAATATCTTTCATGTACTTAGTATAAGGATTCATTTTAAGCATATCAGTCAAACGCATACGCAAAAAGATAGGTCTAATCATTTCAGGAAAGCGCTCAAAATCCTCATCATCCTTTTTCTTGGATGGCTTAGGAGAAAAAGGCATGGGTTTATGAACCCAAGGCTCTCTTTCCTTACCGTGTTTCCTAGCAACAAAGTCTCTCTTATCATAACATTGATTATTTGATTGTGGGTTATCAAGATCAATAGCAGGTTCAATCTCTACATCATTGTCATTACTAGGTTGAGCATCAACATGAACATCATTATTAACATTATCACTAGGTTCATGCTCATTATCAGATTGTGTTTCAGCATCAGAAATAAAGATATCATTAGGATTCTGAGGGGTGTCAATAACAGGTTCACTAGAAGCATGCAAAGTCCTATCATTTTTCTTTTTCTTCCTCTTGGAAGGACTAGGTGCATCAATATCATTTCTCTGAGAATCTTGCTCAATTCTCTTATGATGGCCCTCAGGATACAAAGGTTCCTGGGTCATTTTACCACCTCTAGTCATAACTCTAACAACATTATCATTTTTCTTACCATTTAATTCATTGAGCAAATCATTCCGAGCTTTAAGTACTTGTTCGACTTGAGTGGTAACCATAGAAGCATGTTTACTAATGAGTTTAAGATCACCTTTAACTCTAGACATATAATCACCCAAGTGTTCAATCATATAAGCATTTTGTTTCAATTGTCTACCAAAATAAGCATTGAAGTCTTCTTGCTTAACCATAAAGTTATCAAACCCATCCAAACATTGGCTAGCAAACTTAGTAGGAGGGATTTCAGCTTTATCATATCTATAGAGAGAATTTACCTTTACTACCTGTGTCGGGTTATGTGTTTCTTCAATAGGTGATGGATTAAAACCATATATTTCTTCAACATGCGGTAAATTAAGACCATGTATTTCTTCAATAGGAGGTAAATTCTTAACATCTTCAGCTTTAATACCCTTTTCTTTCATGGATTTCTTTGCCTCTTGCATATCTTCAGGACTGAGAAATAGAACACCCCTTTTCTTCGGAGTTGGTTTAGGAATAGGCTCAGGAGTTGGCTCAGGAGCTGTCTTAGGAAGTGTCCAATTATTTTCATTTGTCAACATATTATTCAATAGAATTTCAGCTTCATCCGGTGTTCTTTCCCTGAAAGCAGAACCAGCACAACTATCCAGGTGGTCTCTGGAAGCATCGGTTAGTCCATTATAAAAGATATCAAGTATTTCATTTTTCTTAAGAGGATGATCAGGCAAAGCATTAAGTAATTGGAGAAGCCTCCCCCAAGCTTGTGGGAGACTCTCTTCTTCAATTTGCACAAAATTATATATATCCCTTAAGGCAGCTTGTTTCTTATGAGTAGGGAAATATTTAGCAGAGAAGTAATTAATCATATCCTGGGGACTACGCACACAACCAGGATCAAGAGAATTAAACCATATCTTAGCATCACCTTTTAATGAGAACGGAAATATTTTAAGGATATAAAAGTAGCGAGTTCTCTCATCATTAGTGAACAGGGTGGCTGACGGTGTCCTGGACTAGGGGGCACTCACCACGTCATCTCCCGATCTGTTAGATTGGCCCGAGGACCCCCATGGCTGTATACTCATGGGCCAGTCCAGACAGCTGCCGCATACATGGAAGATTCCACAAGACTTGGTGATCAAGACAAGGACTCCTCCCCACCGGCGTATTCAGCCAGGACTCTTGTTATCCTAGGCCTCTGGTGCATTATATAAACTGAGGCCAGGCTAGTCGATAGATCATATACAACAATCATACCATAGGCTAGCTTCTAGGATTTAGCCTCTCCGATCTCGTGGTAGATCAACTCTTGTAATACCTATGTCATCAAGAATAAATCAAGGAGGACATAGGGTTTTACCTCCATCAAGAGGGCCCGAACCTGGGTAAAACATTGTGTCCCCTGCCTCCTGTTACCATCCTCCTTAGACGCACAGTTCGGGACCCCCTACCCGAGATCCTCCGGTTTAAACACCGACATTGGTGCTTTCATTGAGAGCTCCGCTGTGTGTTCGGCAAAAGGTTGATGGCTCGCCTGCAGATCAGCTGCGACTTCAGCATCTTCGTCACCAGCTCGACTGGTCACCTTGGTTCGACCAAGGACTGCGCCCTACCTCTGATCGTCATGTTCAGATGAGGGCCCTTATAAACATCAACTCCGATCTCTCTCAAGATCATGGAGGAATCATCCAGGGAGCCCGGGGGCTCAACGTCAACATTGCCCTCGGGCGACCGTGCTGTTTTTCTGGACAAAAAACTTGTGTCCGCCTCCACCGCCTCCTCAAGTGTCTTTTTAACGATTGCTTCGGTGGAATTGTGCAGAATTGAGTCTACAACAACTCTGGAAAATTTCGTTGAGTTCCGATGAAGGAATCTCTGGCAATCCACGATATACCGGAGCCCTGTCAAATCTGGACGGGAATCTGGACGAGTTTAGGGCGTGGTGTCCAGCTTCTAGCTCGGACGTCCTTTGGAAAATCCAACTGTTGATCGGCTGCGCAATTCCTATATCTACCACCTCTCAAAATTTCATCTCGATCCGACCGTCCAAACTCCGGGAATCTTCCGATTAGTGCATCACTTTTCGGATCTGTTTTCTGCGCGAAAACGAATCCGACCCGAGTTCGTCCTTTTTATGAACGGGATTTCGGACATCCCTTTTGAAGGAAGTTTTATATGGGGTATTGTGTTTTGTTCCCGAACACATCCCACCAACTTTAAGATCTTTTGAACATGATCTTCAACATCATGCCGGTGTCAAACCAGTCCGGCAATATTGCTCCACGACTGCCGACCTGCGCTAGACACGTCATCACTTTGTTGAGCCGAGCTCAACTTCTTCGGATCATCATCTCGGCAAGCCGAACAAGAGTCCGGGATCGCGAAGGATAAATAATCACCAACATCACCGCCCCACGGATTACACGGAGCGGGCATACCGGCATCGCCGCACGGTCGCTTCATCAAGCCGACATCGACCACGTCATGACTTGCATCGGCAGGGCCGCATTATTGCTTCTTCAAGCTAGTGTCCATCACGCCGACCTACTTCAACTCATCAGCTGACATCGAGGCTTCGACATCTCGGTTGGACCGGGGGCTTCACCATCTCTTCATCAATCTACTCCGGACACTTCGGCGTCACTAGCCGACCAGCTCCGTCACGTTAGCTGGACCAAGGGCTTTGCCTCGGCGAGCCAACCTTTGCCAGCATTGCCATGCCGTCGTTTTATCGCCCATCAGGCAATGGGTGTGCGGATCGAGTCCCAATTTTGGGAATCACCTTCCTTCAGATTGCTACAACAAATAAACCAGGTGCTATTAATCCTAGTATTTTTTGCTTGTTTGGGTTCATTTTTCCCAAGGAATAATTACTCTGGCTTGTCCATCATATGTACACAGGTCTATCAAATGGTGGCCGCATTAACGACGGTCGCATGGTGGTTCGGTCAGTCTCCGTACATAATCCGACGAATGCCGCATCCAGAACTCGGACCGACCTGTGAATTCAGGCTTTCCCACGCCTTTACCGCATCACGCCGACGCCCTGCATCGACATTGACTTCGGCGCCAGGCCATATTTCTTTTATTACTCACTTTGCATAAATTATTTATTATGCAACATTTTTTTATTATCATTATTATTATTATCTCCGGTTTGCACTATTTTTTGTGCACGGGAAAATGATCCGGGTTGGGCAGTATCGTCAACTCGGCGCACTGACATACCACGTGTAACACCCTCGATGCGACTATAGCTCCCACATGTCGAGGCATGACATAGAGGCATAATCGCATTGAAGGCATATGTCGCAAGTAAGGCAATCTTCACAACATCCCATGTAATATAAATCATAAAGGGAGATAACATAGTTGGCTTACACTCGCCACGTCAATCAAGTACATAAATAACATTACATCATCCAAACACTCAAGGCCCGACTACGGCGCCAAAATAAAAGAGAACCCAACATGCGACACGGTCCCGATCACCCCAACTAGGCACCACTACTGATCATCAGGAAAGGAAACATAGTAACGTTGAGAGTCCTCGTCGTACTCCCACTTGAGCTCAAGCGCGTCTCCTGGAGCGGAATCATCAGGCCCTGCATCTGGTGTAATAGTAATCTGTGAGCCATAGGGACTCAGCAATCTCGCACCCTCGCGATCAAGACTATTTAAGCTTATAGGTATGGCAAGGTAAATATATGTGGAGCTGCAGCAAGCGACTAGCATGTATGGTGGCTAACTTATTCGCAAAAGAGAGCGAGAAGAGGAGGCAAAGCGCGAACGAGAAACTAGAGAGCAACCTGAGCAAACATTACTCCAACACCGTGTCCACTTCCTGGACTCCGCCGAGAAGAGGCCATCACGGTAACACACTCAATTGATTCATTTTAGTTAAGTTAAGGTTCAAGTTATCTACAACCGGACATTAACAAATTCCCATCTGCCCATAACCGCGGGCACGGCTTTCGGAAGTTCAAATCCCTGTAGGGGAGTCCCAACTTAGCCCATGACAAGCTCTCACGGTCAACGAAGGAATAGACCTCCCCCCAAGACGTTCCGATCAGACTCGGTATCTCGGTTCTTCAAGACATTTTGACACGTTAAAACAAGAGCAGCAACACCGCCCGAATGCGCCGACAAATCCTGATAGGAGCTGCACATATCTCTTTCTCAGGGCACACTCAGATTGTCTTAGGTACGGGTAGGCCAGCCCAGAGTTGCCCCTGGTGGCCACCGGCAGCTGACAGGTGGACCAACACTCAGAGGAGCACTGGCCCGGGGGGGGGGTTTAAAATAAGATGACCCTCTGGCTCCGGAAACCCAAGGGAAAAAGAGGCTAGGCGGCAAATGGTAAAACCAATGTTGGGCATTGCTGGAAAAGCTTTAATCAAGGCGAACTATCAAGGGGTTCCCATTATAACCCAACCGCGTAAGGAACACAAAAATCCGGGAACATAACACCGATATGATGGAAACTAGGGCGGCAAGAGTGGAACAAAACACTAGGCGAGAGGCCGAGCCTTCCACCCTTTACCAAGTATATAGATGCATTAAGATAACATGGCAATATAATGATATCCCAACAAGTAAATAAATGTTCCAACAAGGAACGGCCTTCAATCTTCACCTGCAACTAGCAACGCTATAAGAGGGGCTGCGCAGAGCGATAACATAGCCAATCAATGGTTTGCTAGGACATGGTGGGTTAGAGGTTTGACATGGAAATTTGGGAGGCTTGAAAGCAAGTGGTAGGCATCATAGCATTGGCATAGCAAAAGAGCGAGCAAACTAGCATAGCAAAGATAGTAGTGATTTCGAGGGTATGACCATCTTGCCTGCAAAGTTGTCAGAGTTGACTGGATCCTCGAAAGCAAACTCAACAGGCTCCTCGTTAGCGAACTCGTCTTGCAACTCTACCCAAACAAGACAAACAAGCAACAAGGACACAATCAACCACGTGCAAGGATCAAGCAATACGATGCAAGGATGGTATGCTATGCGGGATGCAATGCGGGATGCATATGCAAGATTTGACAGGAAATACAAGAACCTGGACTCAACTTGGAAATCCAAGTATTCCACTGGAAAGATGAGATGAAATCGCTTGAAAACGATATAAAGAACGCCAGAATCGGAGTTACGGTTTGGAAATGGCAAGCGATTCAAATATGACACCGGTCTGCGATTTACAGCAAGTAGCCATCTAAATGCAATGAGATGAACATGCTACAACACCCAAACATGACAAAAAAATACATGGCAGGGATGCATTCAAGATGCTTAACAAAAATTTAGCACTGAGCTACGGCCAATTCATCCATTAACAGGTTCAAACAAGCATGGCAAAACTGCATATGGCAAACAGATCTCAGACTTAGTGAAATTAACACTTGTCTGGAATTTCAGATCAGGTAGCACTCTACGGAGTAACAAAACTATATGCTACAGGAACTGAACATGGCAAAGAAGAACATGGCATGGAGCTACTCAAGTATCTTAACAAAAGTCCCTTAGTGACCTTGAGCCAAAAGGGATCAGAAAATATATACTAACAAGCATACGAACATAGCAAAAACATAATCAGTTTTCAGACTTAGTGAAAACTGGCACATGCTGAAACATAACTCAAGTAGGCATGTTTACGAGCTCGATGCACTCACTACGGAGCAAGTCATGATAAACTAAGCATACACCCTTAAGAACACACAAAATTCAAGCTAGACATGGCAAGAATAACAGAATAGAATGCACGGATCAACTACAACATCATCGACAAAATTGCAAACAAGTTGACAATCTGCCCAGATTCACAAAGTAGCAAAAGTAGAGCTCGATTGACTCAAGCTAGGGTGCTCCATAATTGCAAACAAAGACATGGATGGATAGAGCACTACAATATTAACAAAACAACCTTACTGATCATCCTCAAAAGAGGCACGGATCACTAGGAAACAACGTGAACATATGGCCATATGACATAAACAGCTCAAGACTTGGTGCAAATGCTAAGTCCCTGAAAACAGAATTACTAAGTGCACCACTTTGCAAGCTTGTGGTAGTCACCACACACATCACAAAAATACATGGGTTGCACCTCTGGAAAGATGACAAAACCCTTAACAAAACATATGTAGAGAATCAGGGCATATCATGCACACAATAATCATGGCAAAAATGACAAAAGGCTAAATGGAGTAGCAGATCTGACAATAATCTCAAGTAGCCCTCTTCTAACAGCATTTCGGGCATCAAGATGAACTCAAATGAAAATGATGCAATGGAATGAAATGATGAACTCTCTGAGATGAACATTTTGATATGCTATATGCATGAATCGGAGCTATGAACAAGGGCACTTGGATCTGGGATTTTTGGGACTTAGAGGAAAAAATCAACCCCGAGATAAAAGTCAACGGAGCACGGAAGTCGAGGCTGTGGCGGATCCCGCCGGAGACGACGAAGACGGCGGCGGCCGGGGTCGGCGGTGGCGGATCCGGCTCTCCCGCGGCCGGATCCGGCCAGAGGCGAGGTCGGGGACGGCGGCGGCCGGTCGGAGGCGATGCGCGGCGGCCGGGGTCGGCGGTGGCCGCGGCGGTCCGGTGCGGCACCGGCGGGATGGCGCGGCGGCGCGGCGAAGGCGGCGGGGTGGCGCGCGGGCGGCGGGGAGCGCGGGGAGGCGCGGGCGGCGATGGGCCGGGCGGGCCCGCTGCGGGCTCGCCGGGCCGCGATGGCCGCTGGCGGCGGAGGTGCCACATGGCACACGGCGGTTGGCGGCGGTGGGATCTGGACGTTATCCGGCTCCGTCCGGACACGTCCGGCGGCGGCGGAGACGGAAATTTTAGGGTTTCGGGGAGGGGGATCCGAGATTTTCGAGGAGGACCTATTTATAGGCATAGAGGGAGCTAGGAGAGTCCAAATGAGGTGCGGTTTTTGGCCACGCGATCGTGATCGAACGATCTAGATGATGGAGAAGTCTTAGGTGGGTTTTGGGCCAAATTGGAGGGGTGTTGGGCTGCAACACACATGAGGCCTTTTTGGTCCCTCGGTTAACAATTGGAGTATCAAACGAAGTCCAAATGATACGAAACTTGAGAGGCGGTCTATCAGTAGTAAACCAAGGCCGCTTGGCAAGTCTCGGTCCAATCCGGAAATGTTTAATCCCCACACACGAAAGAAAGCTAGAAATGACCACCGGAGGAGAACAAAGCGTCGGAATGCAAAACGGACAACGGGGAAAATGCTCTAATGCATGAGACGAACACGTATGCAAATGCAATGCACATGATGACATGATATGAGATGCATGACAACGATAACAACACACGGAGACAAAGACCCGAACCCGAGAAAATAAAATAACTTAGCGCCGAAACGGCAAGAGTTGGAGTACAAATTGGGAAAGTTACATCCGGGGTGTTACAACACTCCACCACTACGAAAGGATCTTGTCCCGAGATCTAGGACTGAAAGAACACCGGGTACTCAGAACGGAGGTGATCCTCGCGTTCCCAGGTAGCTTCACGGTCGGAATGGTGTGACCACTTGACTTTGAGAAATTTGATTGACTTGTTGCAAGTCTTGCGTTCAGTCTCTTCGAGAATAGCAACTAGGTGCTCATGATAAGAGAGATCTTCTTGGAGCTCAATGTCCTCGAAGTTGACGGTGCGGTCAGGAGTCTTGAAGCACTTTCGAAGCTGAGAGACATGGAACACGTCATGAACATTTGCAAAGTTTGAAGGAAGCTCGAGATGACAGGTGAGGTCGCCTCTCTTGCTGACAATCTTGAAAGGTCCCACGTATCTAGGGGCAAGCTTCCCTTTGATACCGAAGCGATGAGTACCTTTCATAGGAGAGACGCGGAGGTAAACATGATCTCCGATCTCGAAAGCCAAATCACGGTGCTTACTATCATAGTAGCTCTTCTGGCGGGATTGGGCTGCTTTGAGGTTATCACGAATGACTTTGCACATTTCTTCTGCCTTTGTGATTAAGTCATTACCCAAAAGGTGACGTTCACCGGTTTCAGACCAGTTGAGAGGGGTACGGCACTTTCTGCCATACAGAATTTCAAATGGGCCCTTGCTCGAACTTGCTTGAAAACTGTTGTTGTAGGAGAATTCAGCATAAGGAAGACAATCCTCCCACTTCATGCCGAAGGAGATCACACAAGCCCTGAGCATATCTTCAAGAATCTGGTTGACACGCTCGACTTGACCGCTAGTTTGAGGATGGAAAGCTGTGCTGAAGCGGATGTTAGTGCCCATGCCCTTCTGGAAAGAATCCCAAAACTTGGAGGTAAAAATGCTGCCATGGTCTGAAGAGATCACTTGTGGAATACCGTGTAGAGAGACAATCCGAGAGGTATAGAGTTCCGCTAATTGAGCTGTAGTGATCGACTCTTTGATAGGCAGAAAGTGAGCCACTTTGGTGAGTTTGTCGATGACAACGAATATAGTATCATTGCCACGCTTGGACTTTGGAAACCCACTCACGAAGTCCATTTCAATGTGGTCAAACTTCCATTCTGGAATGGCAAGAGGTTGGAGGAGACCTGCTGGCCTTTGGTGTTCTGTCTTCACTCTTCTGCAGACATCACATTCATTCATGAATTGAGCAATCTCGCGCTTCATTCGAGTCCACCAATAAGCCTGCTTGAGGTCCTGATACATCTTCGTACTTCCAGGGTGGATGGAGAGGAGAGAATTGTGAGCCTCGTTCATGATCACTTTACGGAGGTCACCTTTGGGTACAACAATACGATCCTCGAAGAAGAGAGTATCCTTGTCGTCAAGGCGGTAGCACTTGTACTTGGGTTGACTCTTAGCAATCCCAATCTTCACCTTTTTCACCATAGCATCAATAAGCTGGGCTTGGCGAATCTGGTCTTCTAAGGTGGGAGAGACTTGAAGGTTGGAGAGGAAACCTTGAGGAACAACTTGCAGATTAAGTTTGCGGAAAGCTTCACAAAGCTCGGGTTTATAAGGCTTGAGAAACAGCTGTTGTAGTAAGCCTTTCTGCTCAAAGCGTCAGCAATCACATTGGCCTTGCCTGGAGTATCCTCGATACTCGGATTATACTCTTGAATCATTTTGACCCATCGAGTTTGCCTGAGGTTGAGATTAGGCTGAGTGAAGATGTACTTGAGACTCTTGTGATCAGTGAAAATGTCCACTTTTCTTCCCAATAGAAGATGTCTCCAAGTCAAAAGAGCATGCACAACTGCCGCCAACTCGAGATCATGAGTGGGGTAGTTCTTCTTATTAGGCTTCAACTGGCGAGAGGTATAAGCAACAACTTTCTTCTCTTGCATCAATACTGCGCCAAGACCTTGGAGAGAGGCATCACAAAAGACCTCGTACGGCTTGGATTCATCAGGCGGAGTCAGAACTGGAGCAGTGATCAATTTCTCTTTCAAAGTGTTGAAAGCAATGTCACACTCCGGAGACCAAACGTACTTGACGTGCTTCTGGAGAAGATTAGAGAGAGGCTTCGCAATCTTAGAAAAGTTTTCAACGAATCTTCGGCAATAGCTTGCGAGACCGAGGAAGCTACGGAGTTGCTTCATGTTCTGAGGAGGTTCCCAATTCACAATTGCAGACACCTTCTCAGGATTCACGGCAATGCCCTTGGCAGAGATGATATGACCAAGATAAAGAACCTCATCGAGCCAAAATTCACACTTGGAGAACTTGGCGTAGAACTAATGTTCTCTGAGCTTATCAAGAAGCAAACGCAAGTGCTTGGCATGATCTTCCTTGTTCTTCGAGAAAACCAGAATGTCGTCGAGATAAACCAAAAATGAAATCATTGGTGTAGGCGTTGAAGATGAAGTTCATCATGCGAGAGAACGTCGGAGGAGCATTGACGAGGCCAAAAGACATGACAGTGTATTCATATGAACCATAGCTTGTCCTGAAAGCCGTCTTGGGAATATCTTGCTCACGGATTCGAATCTGATGATAACCCATACGGAGATCAAGCTTGGAGAATACTTGGGCACCTTTGAGTTGTTCGAATAGCTCATTGATGTTAGGAAGTGGGTATTTGTTCTTGATGGTCTTCTTGTTCAATGGACGGTAATCAACACAAAGTCGGTCCGTTCCATCCTTCTTCTTCACAAAAAGAACACCACAACCCCATGGAGAAGAACTAGGCCGGATGAGACCCATTTTCTCTTGAATATCGAGTTGCTTCTTCAGCTCCTTCAACTCTTCAGATCCAAGCTTGTAAGGACGCTTGCAAACAGGTTCCGTGCCAGGCTCAAGATCAATAACAAATTCAACTGGCCGGTGTGGAGGCATTCCTGGAAGCTCTTCTGGAGAGACGTATTGATATTCGCAAACGACTAGAATTTGCGAGATGGCATCCAGTTCACCCTTCTCATTGAGAGAAAACAGACGGATGGTATCATCATGAGCGGCAAAGACAATTACATCCTCAGATGAATGAGTCAATTGAATCTGCCTGGCTGCACAATCAAGCTGAGCCTTGTGCTTAGAAAGCCAATCCATTCCGAGAATAAGATCAATATCCGAGTCACCAAGAACCGTAGGAGAAGATAGAAACTTGTAGTCTCCCAAAGTGATAGTAACATCCAGAGCAATGGAGTTAGCATGCATGCGCTTACCCGGAGAGACAACTGCTAATGGACTAGGCAAAATTTGCAAAGGCAAACCATGCTTAGATGAAAACGGTCTCGAGATGAAACAATGCGATGCACCCGTGTCAAAAAGAACTTTAGCTGGAATATCATTAACAGGAAGGTTACCCATGATCACATCTGACGAGTCCTCTACCTGAGCTACATTCATCAAGTTAACCTTGGCGTGCTTGGGATTATGCTTGACCACAGCTGTACTTGCCGATCTGACAGGAGGAGGAGGAGGAAGACGCCTCTGGCTGAAACACTTGTTGGCATAGTGACCCTTCTGTTGGCACTTGTTGCACGTGACCTCTGAAAGCGGACGGTGATACGGAGCACTCAATCTTGGAGCTTGAGACGAAGTCTTGTTCTGAAAGTCAGGGTTGGGTGGGTGGGAAGAACCACTGCCACCTTTGCTCTTCTGCTGATACGGCTGACAAAACGGAGGAGGAGGAAGCCAATACTTATGCTGCTTGGCCACTTGAGTAGAGGAAGATGGAGTAACATCTCTAACTCGCTTCTTGGAAGCATCACACCTCAACTGAGCAGCCTCTTGCTTCAATGCCATGCTGTAGAACTCATCGTATCTCAAGGGATCGAAGAGAACAAGAGCGAGCTGGATTTCTTCTCTGAGACCACCCCTGAACTGGTATATCATGCTCTTCTCATCAGGGACGTCCTGCTTGGCAAAGGAGGCGAGCTTCTGAAACAACTTGTTGTAGTCATAGACAGACAAAGAGCCTTGCTTCAGATTGCGGAATTCCTCACGCTTGCTTTCAACCATGCTCCGAGGAATATGATGAGCTCAGAAATCTCGGCGGAAATCATCCCAAGTGATAACACGTCCACCTCTGGAATCCTTGTACTGCTGGAACCATTCTGCAGCTTGATCTTTGAGTTGGAAGGAAGCGAACTTGACAAAGTCCTCAGGCCTGACGTTACTGCACTCGAAATGCTTGCACAGATCCACTAGCCAATCGTCAGCATCGGTTGCCTCAACACAATTGCTGAAAGTATTTGGCCCGTTAGCAAGGAACTGGTTGAGTGTAGCAAAGTGATTCTGATTGTTGCCTTGATTCCCTTGGTTTCCTTGATTGCGCTCTTGAAGAATTTGCATGATCAACTGTGTGTTTGCGTTGGTTGCGGCCATCACAGCTTGCCATGCCTCCGGAGGAGGTGGAGGTGGTGGCGGATCAGGATTCAGAGTCGTGCGCGTTGGAGGAGCCATGCTGAAGAGGTTGACCACCATTAGCACATTGATAGACAATTATTGAAGCTGAATCCAACGGAATAAAAATTGCAACATATAGTCTTCACATCCGAACAAAATGAACGAATGCATTCCTCTTGAAATGGTCACATATCCATAAATTGAGAAGCCACGTAGAATTAAGATAGAGAAATAAATCAACAAGGTACGAATCAAGAACGAATAATCGGTAAGAAATCCCAATCTCAAACCAATATCCGTGGAAGAAGAACTAGAGCTACGAGAATTCCCACCTATGAAACTCCCGAACCTTTCCGGTTATGCAATCAGGTGTTGGGGATACAGGGGAATCATAATATCTCACCCAAATCTAGCAAATCCTACATCCAGCTGTATCCATCCTTCAACACATAACCAAGAAACCTTCGGAAACCATCTACCTCAACCTTCGAAAAGCATCCGTTATACAAGTTATGGCGATACTCCCGAACTCCCGCCCCAGTACTGGGTGGCGTCGAGGTTATCTCACCAACGAACTGCATAAAAGAGATTTTCGATGTCGGTGTACTAAACTCAGGTATTCCAGAACTGCAACGATAAAATTATGATGACAACACCTTAGAGCTCAACTCCCCGGGACACTTCCACTAAACCCCTGACAGGAGGCACCAAGACAATGTTCTCATCATAAAACCATCGGAACGATTCCAAGATACCCGCGTGATCCTAAATTTTTTTTAGTGAAATTTGAGAAGAGAAGAGTCAAAACTCTACGTCAAGATGCCTTACCAGAGCGATGAGGATACTGGGAAGTAAAAATAATTCCTAAACTCTCCGATATATAATTCCTAAATGACTCAAAACATTTTTCTAGACACAACTCGGCCGCTAAAAACGATAAAGCAATGGGGCTCCTAAGGTCGGGGAAGGCTCTAATTACCAACTTGTAACACCCTCGATGCGACTATAGCTCCCACGTGTCGAGGCACGACTTAGAGGCATAATCGCATTGAAGGCATATGTCGCAAGTAAGGCAATCTTCACAACATACCATGTAATATAAATCATAAAGGGAGATAACATAGTTGGCTTACACTCGCCACGTCAATCAAGTACATAAATAACATTACATCATCCAAACACTCAAGGCCCGACTACAGCGCCAAAATAAAAGAGAACCCAACATGCGACACGGTCCCGATCACCCCAACTAGGCACCACTGAGATAACATAGTTGGCTTACACTCGCCACGTCAATCAAGTACATAAATAATATTACATCATCCAAACACTCAAGGCCCGACTACGGCGCCAAAATAAAAGAGAACCCAACATGCGACACGGTCCCGATCACCCCAACTAGGCACCACTACTGATCATCAGGAAAGGAAACATAGTAATGTTGAGAGTCCTCGTCGTACTCCCACTTGAGCTCAAGCGCGTCTCCTGGAGCGGAATCATCAGGCCCTGCATCTGGTGTAATAGTAATCTGTGAGCCACAGGGACTCAGCAATCTTGCACCCTTGCGATCAAGACTATTTAAGCTTATAGGTATGGCAAGGTAAATATATGTGGAGCTGCAGCAAGCGACTAGCATGTATGGTGGCTAACTTATTCGCAAAAGAGAGCGAGAAGAGGAGGCAAAGCGCGAACGAGAAACTAGAGAGCAACCTGCGCAAACATTACTCCAACACCGTGTCCACTTCCCGGACTCCGCCGAGAAGAGGCCATCACGGTAACACACTCAGTTGATTCATTTTAGTTAAGTTAAGGTTCAAGTTATCTATAACCGGACATTAACAAATTCCCATCTGCCCATAACCGCGGGCACGACTTTCGAAAGTTCAAATCCCTGCAGGGGAGTCCCAACTTAGCCCATGGCAAGCTCTCACGGTCAACGAAGGAATAGACCTCCTCCCAAGACGTTCCGATCAGACTCGGTATCTCGGTTCTTCAACACATTTCGACAGGTTAAAACAAGACCAGCAACACCGCCCGAATGTGCCGACAAATCCCGATAGGAGCTGCACATATATCTTTCTCAGGGCACACTCAGATTGTCTTAGGTACAGGTAGGCCATCCCAGAGTTGCCCCTGGTGGCCACCGACAGCTGACAGGTGGACCAACACTCAGAGGAGCACTGGCCCGGGGGGGGGGGTTTAAAATAAGATGACCCTCTAGCTCCGGAAACCTAAGGGAAAAAGAGGCTAGGCGGCAAATGGTAAAACCAATGTTGGGCATTGATGGAAAAGCTTTAATCAAGGCGAACTATCAAGGGGTTCCCATTATAACCCAACCGCGTAAGGAACGCAAAAATCCGGGAACATAACACCAATATGACGGAAACTAGGGCGGCAAGAGTGGAACAAAACACTAGGCGAGAGGCCAAGCTTTCCACCCTTTACCAAGTATATAGATGCATTAAGATAACATGGCAATATAATGATATCCCAACAAGTAAATAAATGTTCCAACAAGGAACGGCCTTCAATCTTCACCTGCAACTAGCAACGCTATAAGAGGGGCTGAGCAGAGCGGTAACATAGCCAATCAATGGTTTGCTAGGACATGGTGGGTTAGAGGTTTGACATGGCAATTTGGGAGGTTTGAAAGCAAGTGGTAGGCATCGTAGCATTGGCATAGCAAAAGAGCGAGCAAACTAGCATAGCAAAGATAGTAGTGATTTTGAGGGTATGATCATCTTGCCTGCAAAGTTGTCAGAGTTGACTGGATCCTCGAAAGCAAACTCAACGGGCTCCTTGTCAGCGAACTCGTCTCCCGGCTCTACCCAAAAAAGACAAACAAGCAACAAGGACACAATCAACCACGTGCAAGGATTAAGCAATACGATGCAAGGATGTTATGCTATGCGGGATGCAATGCGGGATGCATATGCAAGATTTGACAGGAAATGCAAGAACCTGGCCTCAACTTGGAAATCCAAGTGTGCCACTGGAAATATGAGATGAAATCACTTGAAAACGATATAAAGAACGCCAGAATCAGAGTTACGGTTTGGAAATGGCAAGCGATTCAAATATGACACCGGTGTGCGATTTACAGCAAGTAGCCATCTAAATGCAATGAGATGAACATGCTACAACACCCAAACATGACAACAAAATACATGGCCGGGATGCATTCAAGATGCTTAACAAAAATCTAGCACTGAGCTACGACCAATTCATCCATTAACAGGTTCAAACAAGCACGGCAAAACTGCATATGGCAAACAGATCTCAGACTTAGTGAAATTAACACTTGTCTGGAATTTCAGATCAGGTAGCACTCTTCGGAGCAACAAAACTACATGCTACAGGAACTGAACATGGCAAAGAAGAACATGGCATGGAGCTACTCAAGTAGCTTAACAAAAGTCCCTTAGTGACCTTGAGCCAAAAGGGATCAGAAAATATACTAACAAGCATACGAACATAGCAAAAACATAATCAGTTTTCAGACTTAGTGAAAACTGGCACATGTTGAAACATAACTCAAGTAGGCATGTTTACGAGCTCGATGCACTCACTACGGAGCAAGTCATGATAAACTAAGCATACACCCATTAAGAACACACAAAATTCAAGCTAGACATGGCAAGAATAATAGAATAGCATGGACGGATCAACTACAACATCATCGGCAAAATTGCAAACAAGTTGACAATCTGCCCAGATTCACAAAGTAGCAAAAGTAGAGCCTGATTGACTCAAGATAGGGTGCTCCATAATTGCAAACAAAGACATGGATGGATAGAGAACTACAATATTAACAAAACAACCTTACTGATCATCCTCAAAAGAGGCACGGATCACTAGGAAACAACATGAACATATGGCCATATGACATAAACAGCTCAAGACTTGGTGGAAATACTAAGTCCCTGAAAACAGAATTACTAAGTGCACCACTTTGCAAGCTTGTGATAGTCACCACACACATCACAAAAATACATGGGTTGAACCTCTGGAAAGATGACAAAACCCTTAACAAAACATATGTAGAGAATCAGGGCATATCATGCACACAATAATCATGGCAAAAATGACAAAAGGCTAAATGGAGTAGCAGATCTGACAATAATCTCAAGTAGCCCTCTTCTAACAACATTTCGGCCATCAAGATGAACTCAAATGAAAATGATGCAATGGTATGAAATGATGAACTCTCTGAGATGAACATTTTGATATGCTATATGCATGAATCGGAGCTACGGATGCAAAGTTACGGGGCTATGAACAAGGGCACTTGGATCTGGGATTTTTGGGACTTAGAGGAAAAAATCAACCCCGATATAAAAGTCAACGGAGCATGGAAGTCGAGGCGGTGGCGGATCCCGCCGGAGACGACGAAGACGGCGGCGGCCGGGGTCGGTGGCGGCGGATTCGGCTCTCCCGCGGCTGGATCCGGCCAGAGGCGAGGTCGGGGACGGCGGCGGCCGGTCGGAGGCGACGTGCGGCGGCCGGGGTCGGCGGTGGCCGCGGCGGTCCGGTGCGGCGCCGGCGGGATGGCACAGCGGCGCGGCAAAGGCGGCGGGGCGGCGCGCGGGCGGCGGGGAGCGCAGGGAGGGGCGGGCGGCGATGGGCCGGGCGGGCCCGCTGCGGGCTCGCCGGGCCGCGGCGGCAGCTGGCGGCGGAGGTGCCACATGGCACGCGGCGGTTGGCGGCGGTGGGATCCGGACGTTGTCCGGCTCAGTCCGGACACGTCCGGCTGCGGCGGAGACGGATTTTTTAGTGTTTCGGGGAGGGGGATCCGAGATTTTCGAGGAGGACCTATTTATAGGCATAGAGGGAGTTAGGAGAGTCCAAATGAGGTGCGGTTTTCGGCCACGCAATCGTGATTGAACGATCTAGATGATGGAGAAGGCTTAGGTGGGTTTTGGGCCAAATTGGAGGGGTGTTGGGCTGCAACACACACGAGGCCTTTTCGGTTCCTCGGTTAACCGTTGGAGTATCAAACGAAGTCCAAATGATACGAAACTTGACAGGCGGTCTACCGGTAGTAAATCAAGGCCGCTTGGCAAGTCTCGGTCCAATCTGGAAATGTTTAATCCCCACACACGAAAGAAAGCTAGAAATGACCACCGGAGGAGAACGAAGCGTCGGAATGCAAAACGGACAACGGGGAAAATGCTCTAATGCATGAGACGAACACGTATGCAAATGCAATGCACATGATGACATGATATGAGATGCATGACAACGATAACAACACACGGAGACAAAGACCCGAACTCGAGAAAATAAAATAACTTAGCGCCGAAACGGCAAGAGTTGGAGTACAAATTGGTAAAGTTACATCCGGGGTGTTACACCACGCCACCTCGGCTAGACGGGGGGCTTCGTCAACACTTCATTACCCCATGCCGAGGACTTGGGCATCACTCTGTCAGCCTGCATTGACCGTGCTATGTCACCACTTCGGCGTGTCGAGCTCTCCGCTCTGCCACCTCGGGACCGGCTTGGAGGATGGAACCTTGTCCTGCATCAAGCTCGGACCGCGTCATCAATGCCGAACACATTAACTAGCTAAGTCGCTTTCATGCTCAAAGTTTTAATTTTTAACTTGTGTTCGGTTCGACCAAGCATTATACTTTTTTGGAAAAAAGTTGCTTGTAAAAAATCTCCTTGTCAAAACTTTGTTTGTGACATGCAAATTCAAATACCCCGTTTATTTGGGGGCTCCCTTGACGGAGCTTTTCTCTTGCATATGATTATACTTGTACGGCTTCGTTCCTTGTTCGTGTATTACGCCACAATATGCACCTTATTGACATAAGCGATTTGCAAGCTGGGTTGCCTGGCTCCTGTGCTTACCCCTACGTTCCCGATTGTTCGGCTAGTGAGTAAAGGGAGCACCTCTGTGATTGTCATGACCGGGTCATCCGAGCTCTGACCTCAAATTGGGTGAAGCCGAAAGCTAGCGCTCTTATTGTTTTCAATCATGGCTGGCACACAACGGAACTCATGAGTACAAAAAATCCATTGCACAAGTCTCATAGTAATAATGAGCACCGAAGAAAGGTATCGGTGGGGGTACTATTTTCTTCAAAGATGCTTCTTACACTTTGTTAGTAATATAGCATAAGTTCCCCGAGCGCGCTTTGTCTGTTACAGCCTTATGGCCTGATTGCCTGGTCATCGAAAACACCGTCGATACTCTCGACAGGCGGAGTACATGACACTTTTCGGCCCTTGGCCGAAGAGGGAGAAGCCGACGGTCGGTGAAGACACGTTTAATGTTCGGGTGAACACAAATATGATACAAGTACTTCGGTACATACAATCATTATACATAAAATTCTTACCCAAGTCACTTGAGGGCTCTTAAAATTTATATATGAGCTGTAAATGCGTTTTCTTCTTGGTCATTGTCAAAACATGACAGAAGCACAATTTTTTCTTTCTCTTCCAATTTTTGGATTGGCACCGAACACTTGATCTTGTTCGGACGTCATGTTTTTACTGACATTTTTTGGGTTTTCAAGCTTTTGGCACTTCTAAACTATTTGTGTGTTTTCAGCACAAGTCTCGCAGTGCAACGCCGAACACCTTTAGAGATTCGGCAAAAACATTCTCGAATATTGCTATATAGGCATCGGTGTCGAATTGTGTCTTCGGTCAATAGTTGGGTTGCCCGGCTCCTGTGCTTGCCTCCTACGTTCTGCTCTGTTCGGCTAGGTGTGCAAAGGGAGAACCACTGCGATTGTGCTTCCAGCTCACTTGGTTAAGCACCTCAGTGGAGAAAGCCAAAAACTGACTGTCACAATAAGCGTAAACTGGTCAGCAATCCGATGATTGTATTAAGTGAAGGGCCATTCATAACATTGGCTGAAGTGTTTACGGCTTGACCTAGATTGTTGCCGAACACTACCGGGGGCTAGTAACTGGCCTCCCAAACTAAAATCCTCAATATTTTGCTCTTACATTAGAGCTGAGGTTTCATGATCATGCTTAGCATGACAACCCAAGAAAGGGATCGATAGTGGGACTATTTTCTTTGGAAGACATTTCTTATGTTAAACAGTAATATAACATATCTCTCTGTGTACCTTTGTTTATAAAACCGCATGGCCAGATTGCCTTGTTTGTCATCAATCTTTGCCCTCATAAAGGCTTTATAAAGTAAGACAAACACTCCTCGGCTACTGGCCGAGGAGGTGGAAGCCGATGGTCGGTCAACAACGTTTTGTACAATGCGGATCCGAGCATTAAATGACGTAAAGTACTTGGATACATAGAGTCATTACACATAATTTGTGATTTTAATATGAATATCGATCCTTAATTCGGCCACCCGTGCCCGCATTAAGGCTTGGGGGCTACTGGGCTTCGGGCTTATTATTTACAAATATTAAAGGGGCACATCGATCCCCTGATCTGGTGTTGCCACCCAACCAGTGTCTCGGGGGCTACTGCATTGCTTGTCCAATGCAGAAAATTTTAAGTGCAATACAGTTGCCGAGGAGATTTTGATCCTCAGGTTGGTCGGCCGCACCCAACCTGAGTCTCGAGGACTAAGCACGCCGCCTTTTGTGTCCCGAAGTATTCTGCCAAGCTAGGACTTGATCCTCAGGCCGATTTTGCAAATCAACCTTAGTCTCAGCGGCTACTGGGATTAGCGGTCTTATGTCATCCTTCAGGTGCATCTCGGGTTTTAGACCGATACACACCTTGAGGGCTACTGGCTATATATCTCGGTAGAGAATAAATTGCACTTGACAAAAAATCGGCCCACAGTCGGGGTGGTGCACCACCTCGGAAGCAGTCCGGCATAAAGCTCGGGCGCTAGGGGCTGGCTCCATAGAGGGCATTTCCAGCATTAAGCTCGGCTAAACTCCTTCAACTTTTTCGAACCAAGGTGATATGACACCTCGGATATAGTCCGACGCAGGAGCCCGGATACAGTCCGGCGTTGGAGCTCGGATACATTCCGGCGTTGGAGCTCGGAAAGCGGTCCGGCGTTGGTGCTCGGCTGCAAAGGATACCTCGAATGTAGTCCGGTGTTGGAGCTCGGACGCAAGAGGACACTGCTTCCCGGGAACAACTTCGAACCCGAGATGTGGCATAAAAATAACAAGGCATTGATAAAGGCCAGAAACTTAAAGGGGCTCCTCGGATACCCGATGTGTAAACTCGTCGGATGCACTTCGACGATCCTCAAGATCGAAGATGAGAAGATTTGTTCAACCAGTTTTCAAGACCGACGACCGAAGATGAAGAGCAGTTCATAAGAACCGAGGAGCGTCCCTAACTTGAAGACCGGTTTAGGGGGCTACTGACGGTGTCCTGGACTAGGGGGCAATCACCACGTCATCTCCCGATCTGTTAGATTGGGCTGAGGACCCCCATGGCCGTATACTCATGGGCCAGTCCAGACAGCTGCCGCACACATGGAAGATTCCACAAGACTTGGTGATCAAGACAAGGACTCCTCCCCACCGGCGTATTCGACTAGGAATCTTGTTATCCTAGGCCTCTGGTGCATTATATAAACCGAGGCCAGGCTAGTCGTTAGATCATATACAACAATCATACCATAGGCTAGCTTCTAGGGTTTAGCCTCTCCGATCTTGTGTTAGATCAACTCTTGTAATACCTATATCATCAAGAATAAATCAAGCAGGACGTAGGGTTTTACCTCCATCAAGAGGGCCTGAACCTGGGTAAAACATTGTGTCCCCTGCCTCCTGTTACCATCCTCCTTAGACGCACAGTTCGGGACCCCCTACCCGAGATCCACCGGTTTTGACACCGATAGTGGCTATATCATTTAATTTAGTAAGATGTGCCACAACAGTTTCAGATTCATAGCCATAAAAAGGATCAGATTCAACCAAAGTAATTATATCAAGATCAATAGAGAATTCATAATCCTTATCGGTAACAAAGATAGGTGAAGTAGCATAAGCAGGATCATATTTAATTCTAGCATTCAGAGTTTTTTGTTTGAGCTTAGCTAATAATTTCTTAAGATCACTTCTATCATTGCATGCACGAAAGTCTCTTTTAGTTTCTTCGTCCATAACATAGCCCTCAGACACAACATGCAATTCATATTTATTTGGAGAGCCTTCATCATCACTTTCATCAATATTATCAGTTTCAATAATTTCATTCTCTCTAGCCCTAGCAATTTGTTCATCAAGAAATTCACCAAGTGGCACAATAGTATCAAGCATAGAAGTAGTTTCATCATAAGTATCATGCATAGCAGAAGTGGCATCATCAATAATATGCGACATATCAGAATTAATAGCAGAAGCAGGTTTAGGTGTCGCAAGCTTACTCAAAACAGAAGGTGAATCAAGTGCAGAGCTACATGGCAGTTCCTTACCTCCCATCGTAGTTGAGGGATAAATTTTTGTTTTCGCGTCTTTCAAGTTCTTTATAGTGACCAGTAGATATAAATCCCAAGTGACTCAAAGAATAGAGCTATGCTCCCCGGCAACAGTGCCAGAAAATAGTCTTGATAACCCACAAGTATAGGGGATCACAACAGTTTTTGAGGGTAGAGTATTCAACCCAAATTTATTGATTCGACACAAGGGGAACCAAAGAATATTCTCAAGTATTAGCAGCTGAGTTGTCAACTCAACCACACCTGAAACTTAATATCTGCAGCAAAGTGTTTAGTTGCAAACTAATATGATAGTAGTGGTAACGGTGGTAAAAGGTAATGGTAGCAAAAGTAATATTTTTGGTATTTTGTAGTGATGATAACAATAGCAACGGAAAAGTAAATAAGCGAAGAACAATATATGGAAATCTCGTTGGCATTGGATCGGTGATAGAGAATTATGCCGGATGCGATCGATCATGTAACAGTCATAACCTAGGGTGACACAGAACTAGCTCCAGTTCATCAATGTAATGTAGGCATGTATTCCGAATATAGTCATACCTGCTTATGGAAAAGAACTTGCATGACATATTTTGTCCTACCCTCCCGTGACAGCGGGGTCCTAGCGGAAACTAAGGGATATTAAGGCCTCCTTTTAATAGAGTACTGGACCAAAGCATTAACACATGGTGAATACATGAACTCCTCAAACTATGATCACCATCGGGAGTGGTCCCGATTATTGTCATTTCGGGGTTGCCAGATCATAACGCATAGTAGGTGACTATAGACTTGCAAGGTAGGATCAAGAACTCACATATATTCATGAAAACATAATAGGTTCAGATCTGAAATCATGGCACTCGGGCCCTAGTGACAAGCATTAAGCATAGCAAAGTCATAGCAACATCAATCTTAGAACATAGGGGATACTAGGGATCAAACCCTAACAAAACTAACTTGATTACATGATAAATCTCATCCAACCCATCACCGTCCAGCAAGCCTACGATGAAATTACTCACACATGGCGGCGAGCATCATGAAATTGGTGATGGAGGAAGGTTGATTATGATGATGGCGACAGATTCCCCTCTTCGGAGCCCCGAACGGACTCCAGATCAGCCCTCCCAAGAGAGTTTAGGGCTTGGCGGCGGCTCCGTATCGTAAAACGCGATGAATCCTTCTCCTTTGGTTTTTTCTCCCCGAAAGTGAATATATGGAGTCTAGGTTAAGGTCGGTGGAGCGTCAGGGGGCCCACGAGGTAGGGGGCGTGCCCCCACCCTCGTGGACAGGTGGGACACCCCCTGACGTGGATCTTCCTTCCAATCTTCATTATATGTTCCATAATAATGCCCTGTTGATTTTTAGGTCATTCCGAGAACTTTTATTTCTGCACAAAAATAACACCATAGCAATTCTGCTGAAAACAGCATCAGTCCGGGTTAGTTCCATTCAAATCATGCAAGTTAGAGTCCAAAACAAGGGCAAAAGTGTTTGTAAAAGTAGATACGACGGAGACGTATCAATGCAACCAATCCATTCTTTCTTAGGAAACTCCTTTTTTCGAAACTTCACTATTATATGCTTATTCCGACAAGTGCAATTTCTCTGCAAATTGTATGCAAAAATTGTCATTCTTTGTTTTAGTTTTTTCCTTTCTTCCTTCTTAAAGGGTAATACCGATTCCACTAATTCATTCTTCCTTAAAAAACCTCACTATTTTGATTTTGATTTAGTTTTTTGCTTGAAGGGTAATACCAACGCGACTAATTAATTCCTTCTTAGGAAAACTTCTTTTTTGTAAAAATTCCATTACTAAATGCTTATTCTTTCCTACTAAAAAGCATAATTTCTGCTTAAATTGTGTGTATTTGTTTTTCATTATTTCTTCCATCTTAAAGTGTAATTCCAATGTCAGTAATATATTCTTTCTTAGAAAACTTCATTATGTTTATTATGAGAAGTAAACACACCATGGATAGAATACCAATGCCACCAACACATATTAAAGGTGATTGGAGCAAAATTTAGAAACTAAAGAAATTGGAAAACGATGGAGGAGCAAGTTACCAAGGGTGTACTATTGAAATTACCATACAACAACACATGAACCTATCATGCACTTTCCACTACAGTAACCATATGAAAATGACAAAAAATAAAACTAAAAAAATAGAAGAGTTACAAATTGAAAGACATTTCGCCTGCATGGATCCTGCTTCCTATTAGTGGGGGTGGAATGAGCTCAACGGTGCCCTTTCCAGCCACACGAATACCAAGCTCTTGGGCAACAATTTTCTTCATAGACAAATTAATATTGCCCTCCGACGGCACAACAAGTGAAGCTGGACAGGGCGGAGATGGTAGCCTGAATTTCGTGCACCTCTGGTAAGCCAAATTAACGAGCTGAGCACCACATCTTTTGACAGAAGAATCCGTGTCCGCCTCAACCTGTTTGTCTGTCATATCTCGCCGGCTAAGCATTCCATCCCGTGAATTGCCTGATGTCGTATGAGAAGTGACAATAAGCATGATCCGGGACTCAGTACCAGGTTCATCACCCGCACGGACATGCATGCCTTCGAGATTTGCTGCTCCATGATACGTCTCCAACGTATCTATAATTTTTGATTGCCCCATGCTATTATATTATCCATCTTGGATGTTTTATATGTATTATTATGCTATTTTATATCATTTTGGTGACTAACCTATTAACCTAGTGCCCACTGTCAGTTGTTGTTTTTCCCTTGTTTTTGTCTTTACAGAAAATCAATATCAAACGGAGTCCAAATGGAACGAAACTTATTGATAATTTTTCTTGGACCACAAGACACCCTAGAAGCTTCGGGAGGAGGCCAGAAGAGTCACGAGGTGGCCACAAGCTCAGGGGGCGTGCCCTCCAGGCTTGTGGGGCCCCAGTGACACTTCCAACCCTAATTCTTATTCTATAAATACCCAAATATTCCCCGTAGACCAGAGGGCACACCAAAAATACTTTTGCGCCGTCGCAAGTTTCCGTCTTCGTGAGATCCCATCTGGGAACCTTTTCCGGTACTCTGCCGGAGGGGGATTCGATCACGGAGGGCTTCTACATCAACCTTGCTGCCCTTCCGATGATGTGTGAGTAGTTTACCACAGACCTACGGGGCCATAGCTAGTAGCTAGATGACTTCTTCTCTCTCATTGATCTTCAATACAATGTTCTCCTTGATTTTCTTGGAGATCTATTCGATGTAATCCTCTTTTACGGTGTGTTTGTTGAGATCCGATGAATTGTGGTTTTATGATCAGATTATTTATGAATATTATTTGAGTCTTCTCTGAACTCTTTTATGCATGATTTACATAGCTTTGTATTTCTCTCCAACCTATTGATTTGGGTTGGCCAACTAGATTGATTTTTCTTGCAATGGGAGAGGTGCTTTGTAATGGGTTCAATCTTACGGTGCTCAATCCCAGTGACAGAAGGGGACATGACACATATTTGTATTTTTGCCATTAAGGATAAAAAGATGGGGTTTGTTCATATTGATTGGATCTATCCCTATACATCATGTCATCTTGCTTAAGGTGTTACTCCGTTCTTGTTAACTTAATACACTAGATGCATGTTGGATAGCGGTCGATGTGTGGAGTAATAGTAGTAGATGCAGGCAGGAGTTGGTCTACTTGTCTCGGACATGATGCATATATACATGATCATTGCCATGGATATCGTCATAACTATGTGCTTTTCTATCAATTGCTCAACATGGGCATCACATCATAATAACGGACAATGGATCCAATTTTATAGCCCAAGAGGTAAAAGACTGGTGCGCTAACATGGGAATCAAGCTCGATTATGCTTCGGTATATCACCCATAGACCAACGGACAGGTCGGATGGGCCAATGGAGTAATTATGAGTGGCATAAAGCCTCGTCTGGTCCGTTCCCTGAAAGAATCAAATTGCCACTGGGTGGATGAGCTTGACTCCGTATTATGGGGACTGCGCACCACCCCTAACCGGTCAACGAGATACACACCTTTCTTCATGGTGTACGATGCAGAAGCAGTCCTCCCCTGTGACCTCATTCATGACGCACCTAGAGTGCGCATGTACAAAGAAAAGGAGGCCGAGTTAGATCGGCAGGACGACTTAGACGCCTTGGAAGGAGAGCGCGAGATAGCTCGGGCCTGCTCTATGATTTATCAACAACAGGCCTGGTGCCACCAGAGCAGGGAAGTTAGGGCAAAGTCATACAATGTAGGTGTAACGCCCCGAGACCGATGTGCCAGGTGTCCTCCAGTTATTCGCTGTGTTGCCTTGTCTTTTGCTTGCGTGTCATGCATGTCATATCATGTCATCATGTGCATTTCATTTGCATACATGTTCGTCTCATGCATCCGAGCATTTTCCCCGTTGTCCATTTTGCAATCCGGCGCTCCTATGTCATCCGGTGTCCCTTTCTACCTCTTTTTGTGTGCGGGTGTTAAACGTTCTCGGATTGGACCGAGACTTGTCATGCGGCCTTGGTTTACTACCGGTAGACCGACTGTCAAGTTTCGTGCCATTTGAACTTCGTTTGATACTCCAACGGTTAACCGAGGGACCGAAAAGGCCTCGTGTGTGTTGCAGCCCAACACCCCTCCAAAGTGGCCCCAAATCCACCTAAACCCCTTCTAACACCTAGGCCGTTCGATCACGATCGCGTGGCCGCAAACCGTGCTCAATTTGGAGCCTCCTAGCTCCCTCTACCTATAAATATATGTTCCTCCCGGAATTTTCGCGCAGATGAACCCTAACCTCCTCCTCCGCGCGCCGCCGGACATTTCGTCCCGCGCCGCCGGACATGTCCGCTGCCACCGCCACCTCACTTCGTCCAATGAGAGCCTGCCATGTCACCCTCCCCCGTCGCCGCAGCCAATCGGGTGCCGCCACCTCAGCGCACCTCCTCCCTCTCTCTCCTCCCACGCCCGCCGCCGGCCCGCGGAGCTCAAGCGGGGCCCGCCCCGCCCGGATCGAGCGCCGCCACCCGGGAGATGCCAGCGAGCCCGCGCCTTGCTTCTCCGTTCGCCACCGCCGTCTTCTCGCCGGCTGGCACCGCCGCTCGCCGGACTCCGCCATCGTCGCCGTAGCTCCTCCGGCCACCGCCTCCACGCGCCGCCCGCCGGACCGTCGGAGCTTCTCCCCGCCACCTCATCGCCGGCGTAGCGCCGCCCGCCGCCTCCACGACACCCTGCGCCGCCTGTCCGTCCCACTCGCCGGAGCCCGTCGCCGGCCCTCGCCGGAATCGCCGCCCTTGCCGGAGCTCCGGTCAGATCCGATCCGGGTAGCTGGGTGGATGAGATCCACCAGCTCTCCGAACCAAACACCTCACACCGAGCGTGGACCACTCCGTCCCGCTCGCCTCAGTCCCGTTGACTTCCTCCGAAGGTCGAAATATCTCTAAGTCCCCAGATCCCAGTATTATTTTGCATTTTTCATCATGTCATAACTCCGTCACCGTTGCTCCGATTCGTGCGTGTAGCATATCAAAATGTTCGTCTCGACGAGTACTTCATTTCACCTCATTGCATCATTTTCATTTGAGCTCATATTGATGCCCGAAATGTTGTTAGAAGAGGGCTATGTGATGTTAGTTTCAGATCCGTAACAAGATTTGCTCATTTGTCATTTTGCCATGATTAATGTGTGCATGCTATGATCCTGAGCTCTACATGTGTTTTGAAGTATGCCATGCCATCTTTACATGGGTGTATGCCATGTATTTTTGTGATCTTCGTGGTGACTAGCACAAGCATGCAAAGTAGCTTACTCAATGTTGCTGATTTCAGGGACTTAGAAATATTCTAAGTCTCTGCCATGTCCTTATTTTTATGCCATGTGTTCATGTTGTTTCCTAGTGATTCGTGCCTCTTTTGAGCATGATCAGTAAGGATGTTTTGTAGATATTGTGGTGCTCTATCCATCCTTGTCTTTTTTGCAATTATCGGGCACCCTAGCTTGAGTCAATCGAGCTCTACTTTTGCTATAAAATGTTCCTGGCAGATTGTTAACATGTTTAGCAATTTTGCCGAGCTTGTTGTTGTTGATCCATGCATGCTATGTTGTTGTTCTTGCCATGTCTAGCTTCTATGCCATGTCTACTTGCTGGGTGTATGCTTGGATTATCATGAAATGCCTCGTGGTGAGTGCATCGAGCTCGTAAACATGCCTACTTGATATCTGTTTTGCCATGTTCCAGTTTTTCACCAAGTGTGAATCTGTTTTTGCTATGTCCACATGCTTGCAATTGTATTTTCTGATCCCTTTTGGCTTATGGTCAGTAAGGGACTTTTGTTGTATGCTTTGAGTAGCTTCATGCCATATCTTGCTTTGCCATGATATGTTCCTGTAGCATGTAGTTATCGTGCTTTAAACATTGCTTCCTGATGATAAATTCCTGACTTGTGGTTAATTTCACCAAGTCTGTAACCTGTTATCGTTTGCACTTTTGCCATGCTTGTTTGACCCTGATAATGAGTGAATTAGCCGTAGCTCAGTGTTCATATTTTGTCAAGCTTCTTGAGTGGATCCCTGCCATGTATTTTGTTGTTATGTTTGAGTGCAGTAGCTTATTTATCTTGATGCAGTTAGATGGCCACTTGCTGTTAGTCGCAGACCGGTGCCATATTTGTTTTGCTTGCCGTTTCCAAACCGTGCATCCGATTCCGGTGATCTTTATATCGATTTCAACCGAAATCAACTCCTCTTTCTAGTGGCACTATTGGTTTTCCAAGTTGAGGCCAGGTTCAATCATTCCTTTCCAAATCATGCATATGCACCGCATACCGCATCCCGCACATCGTACCATGTTTTGCATCATGTTGCTTGAGCATTGCACGTGGTTGATTGTGTCTCCCTTTGCTTGTTGTTCTTGCTTGGGTAGAGCCGTGAGACGAGTACGTGATCAAGGAGCCCGTTGAGTAAGCTTACGAGAATCAAGTCAACTCTAAGAACTTTGCAGGCAAGATGACCATACCCTCGAAATCACTTCTATCTTTGCTTGCTAGATGCTCGCTCTTTTGCTATGCCTATGCTGCGATACCTACCACTTGCTTATCATGCCTCCCATATTGTTAAGCCAAGCCTCTAACCCACCTTGTCCTAGCAAACCATTGTTTGGCTATGTTACAGCTTTGCTCAGCCCCTCTTATAGCGTTGTTAGTTGCAGGTGAAGATTGGAGTTTGTTCCATGTTGGAACATGGATATTTTGTTGGGATATCACAATATCTCTTATTTAACTAATGCATCTATATACTTGGTAAAGGGTGTAAGGCTCGGCCTTATGCCTGGTGTTTTGTTCCACTCTTGCTGCCCTAGTTTTCGTCATATCGGTATTTTGTTCCCGGATTTTGTGTTCCTTACACGGTTGGGTTATAATGGGAACCCCTTGACAGTTCGTTTTGAATAAAACTCATCCAGCAAGGCCCAACCTTGGTTTTACCATTTGTCTCACCACCGCCTACTTTTCCCTTGGGAGTCGCGCTCCCGAGGGTCATCTTATTTTAACCCCCCGGGCCAGTGCTCCTCTGAGTGTTGGTCCGAACCGAGTAGACCGCGGGGCCACCTCGGGGCAACTTGAGGGTTGGTTTTACTCGTAGGATGTCTCATCTGAGTGTGCCCTGAGAACGAGATATGTGCAGCTCCTATCGGGATTTGTCGGCACATTCGGGCGGCTTTGCTGGACTTGTTTTACCATTGTCGAGGATGTCTTGTAACCGGGATGCCGAGTCTCATCGGATTGTCTTGGGAGAAGGAATATCCTTCATTGACCATGAGAGCTTGTGATGGGCTAAGTTGGGACACCCCTACAGGGATTGAACTTTCGAAAGCCATGCCCGCGGTTATGGGAGATGGGAATTTGTTAATGTCCGGTTGTAGAGAACCTGAAACTTATCTTAATTAAAATGCATCAACCGCGTGTGTAGCCGTGATGGTCTCTTTCCGGCGGAGTCCGGGAATTGAACACAGTGTTGGTGTTGTGCTTGACGTAGGTTGTTCTAGGATCACTTCTTGATCATAGTTTCTCGAACATGCTTTGCCTTCTCTTCTCGCTCTCATTTGCGTATGTTAGCCACCATATATGCTAGTCGCTTGCTGCAGCTCCACATCATGCCTTTTACCCTTCCTATAAGCTTAAATAGTCTTGATCGCGAGGGTGCGAGATTGTTGAGTCCCCGTGACTCACAGATACTTCCAAAACCAGCTTGCAGGTGCCGAAGACCGTACATGTGACGCAACCGAGCTCAAGGAGGAGCTCAATGAAGATCTCGTTCATTGTGTGGTTTTGTTTCTGTTGATCAGTAGTGGAGCCCAGTTGGGACGATCGGGGATCTGTGTAGCATTTGGGGTAGTCTTCTTTTATTTTGGTTCCGTAGTCGGACCTTGAGTGTATTTGGATGATGTAATGCTTTATTCATGTATTTGTGTGAAGTGGCGATTGCAAGCCAACTATGTATCTCTTTCCCTTATGTATTACATGGGTTGTATGAAGATTACCTCACTTGCGACATTGCTTTCAATGCGGTTATGCCTCTAAGTCGTGCTTCGACACGTGGGAGATATAGCCGCATAGAGGGCATTACAAGTTGGTAATCAGAGCCTTCCCCGATCTTAGGAGCACCCTGCTTGATCGAATCGTTGGCGTTGTTGTGTCTAGAAAAATGTTTTGAGTCATTTAGGGTTATATATATCGGAGAGTAGGAATTCTTTTTACTCCTCAGTCCCTTCGTCGCTCTGGTGAGGCATCCTGACATAGAGTTTTGACTCTTCTCTTCTCAAATTTCACTATTTTTTTAGGATCACGCGGGTATCTTGGAATCGTTCCGATGGTTTTGTGACGAGAACATTGTTCTTGGTGCCTCCTGACATTTAGGGGTTGTGGCAGTGTCCAGGGGAGTTGAGCTCCGAGGTGTTGTCGTCACAATTTTATCGTTGAGATTCTGGAATACCTGAGTTTTCACCGACATCGAAAATCTCTTTTATGCAGTTGTTGGTGAGATAACCTCGACGCCACCCAATACTGGGGCGGGAGTTCAGGAGTATTGCCATAACTTGTATAACAGATGCTTTTCGAAGGTTGAGGTAAATGATTTCCGAAGGTTTCTTGGTTATGTGTTGAAGGATGGATACAACTGGATGTAGGATTTGCTAGCTTTGGGTGAGATATTATGCTTCCCCTGTATCCCCAACACCTGATTGCATAACCAGAAAGTTTCAGGAGTTTATAAGTGGGAATTCAAGTATCTCTTAGGATATCTTTCCGATAGATGTATGATATGAAATTGGGGTTCGATGTCTAGTGGTCCACCTATCCACGGTTGGTTTTACAGTGGTCTCGTTGTGTCTTAAAGAGTCCTTGGCTATGCTGACTCGGGGACGCTTCGTATGTCATGTGCACTGCCTTGTACATGATGGTGCTGTACGATCGAGCCCGTGTAGGCCCCACCACGAAAACTTCAGATGAAATCTCTATCATATGTTTGTTCCGGCTTATTCTGCAAGCCAATCCTTGTTTTTGTTTGGAGTTGTGGTATTCGAGTTGCTTCAATGTCAAATGTTGATTCCATACCTTTCCTAAGCAGTGTTCTCATGTTCCTATGTGAATACCAATCCTTCATGATAATCGAGATTGTCATGTCAATCCTTTTCAACCGGTGTGTCTCTCGTCAAGCGGATCCGTTCATTTTCAACATCGGCAAGATTCATTCTCAACTTTCTCAACGGTGTTCGTTTCAGCCATCCCAAGTTGTCTTTGTTGTCCCTCCCTCCCACCCTTGTTTCTTCATGGATTCAGATTTCTTAATCAAGTATACTTTTATTCATGTGAAGTTTCTTCGTTCTCTCCGTCAATATTCTTATTCGGTGATTCTCAAGAAGATTCTAACGAAGCTTCAAGTTCGTCACTCGTCACTCATTTTCTTCTCCGGTGGATTCAAGTCAAGCTTTGTTGATCATATCCTTTCCTTGTTTCAATACTTTCTTTTGCCGGTGCACCTCTCAATCATCCATTTCTCGCTAATCATTTATTCCGGAGTGCTCAAGATATCTCGAAGATTCGTGTTTTCCACTTTGCATTCGTTCAAGCCTTTTTCGAGGATGTTATCTCAGTCAAGTCATTTAATTCTACTGGCGCAATCTCTCTTTTAAATCACTTCAATGGTGTTTCTTTTGAGTGGGCCCTAACCCACAAGTCTTTTCCCAAGATCATACCTGACTCTTCTAATTCTTTTACCGGAGCTATTCTCAAAAATTTCAAAGTTTGACGTAAGAATGAATTATCATCAGTCAAATGCCTTTCTCTAAGATCGGTCATATTTTTTTCATTGTTGGCTCAACCTTTCCATTCTTCATTCCGGAGTGCCTCAACAATTCTCAATGGTGGTTTCTCGTTATCTTTCTCTACATTTGAAGACCGGACAAGATTTTTTCCTCCATATCTTATTCCATTCGCTTCAAGATTCACAGTTCTAGCGTCACGCCATCCTCTCATAAGTATTTTCGATTGTGACAATTCTTTTTATCCTTCCGGAGCAATTCAGGAGTCTTTTCAGTTTGATTCTCCGGAGGCCATCAATTCAGGTTTATTCATTCTCAGCTTTCAGCTATCGTTCTCCAAATCTTACCGGTGCATCATTCAAATATTCTCTATTTAGCTCGTGATCTCTTCGTTCTTAGGGATCTAAATTCCCTCAAGCACCTTCGTTCATTCGTTAATTCTTCCCGGTGATTTGTGCCTTTTCTAATTTCATTTTCAATTCATACGGTGGTTCGTTCAAGAGTTCTCTTCCTTCTTTATCATATCAATTCATTCGTTGTTCCAATCCTACTGGCGGTTCATTGAAGACCTTCCCAAGTTGACGCTATATCTATCTTAATCCTTTCTACGAGAATAAGTAGTATGCCAAATCCATTGTTTGTCATCAAATTTAATTGGTGAAGGATACGCATTATGTAATTCTTATTCTTGTTTCATCCAAGTGATCAATTCCTTCCTTCGAAGTTTGCTCATGACGAATAAATTCTTGATCTCTTTGGTTAATCTTTCTTTTACGGAGCTCCAAGTTATTTCAATTATATCATTTCAAAGCTCCATCTAATCATTGCAAGGTTTCAATCTTATTCTTTTCATCCTTCACTTCTTTTTGATCATCCTTCTATTACCGGAGTTCTCATGAAGGCTCTACATGATGGTTCATAAAGGATTTAATTCCTTCTCGAAGTTTTCTTTGAGATCCTTTTAAGGAGCTCAAGCATTTTTTTCATCTTGCAATCCGGAGTGCAATTCTTTCTATCGAATCATTGGAGGTGGTATTATGTCATTCTTGATAATTTGAGTTCATGTTTCATGATTCACATGTTGTTAAGAATGAGGTATTTTAAATCCATCAATCTCGTCATTGGAGTTATCTTGGGTTATATTTCACCTAAAGTCTTCCCTAAGGATTGTTGCTATTTATGGTGCTTATAGATGACCCAATTTCTTCATTTATCCTTCCGGTGATATAATCTTCTCATCTCCTTGTTGATACCAATCCAATCTATCATTTCCGTTAGTGGCAGAATTTCACCTCTTGATTTTGAGATGTTTTTCCATAAGCCCACTACAAACTTATTCTTTTCGTTGTGGTTTTCCAACAACTCCGTGATAACCTTCTTGGAAGGGTGCTTTCCAAGCTCAATTGCGGCAGAAGCTGGCATTTTCTTATCCATTTTTTCATTGCAATGATCTATCTTCTATTTCTTCCTTCCGGAGGCGTTGTGATGTTGCTCTCTGCAACCCATCTTCTTGTTTTGTCAGGATCGTGTTCGTTATTTTGCTTATCCATATAACCGGAGTGTTGTGCCCTTTGCTCAAGTTCTTTTCATCTTATCAAGTCTTTCACCTCGCTTCTACCGGAGTGTTTGGATGTACTTCTTGTCCATTGCAACCCTTTTCTCATGTCTTACAACCTACAGGGTTCTCGTGATGTTCCTTGTTTTCCTCTTTTCCAACAGAGTGTTTTCAACTTTGTTCATCTTTGTTGTATTCTTCCTTTCAAATTGTTCAACGTCTCAAGATTCTTTGGTTTCAATTGTTTGTCAAAGAAGCAACTTAGTTTTACCTCTCCTCTTTCTCTTCCGTTGTCCCTCCGATGCCATTCTAGATCTCGGGACGAGATCCTCTCATAGTGGTGGAGTGTTGAAACGCCCCGAGACCGATGTGCTAGGTGTCCTCCAGTTATTCGCTGTGTTGCCTTGTATTTTTCTTGCGTGTCATGCATGTCATATCATGTCATCATGTGCATTTCATTTGCATACATGTTCGTCTCATGCATCCGAGCATTTTCCCCGTTGTCCGTTTTGCAATCCGGCGCTCCTATGTCATCCGGTGTCCCTTTCTACCTCTTTTCGTGTGCGGGTGTTAAACGTTCTCAGATTGGACCAAGACTTGTCATGCGGCCTTGGTTTACTACCGGTAGACCGCCTGTCAAGTTTCGTGCCATTTGAACTTCGTTTGATACTCCAACGGTTAATCGAGGGACCGAAAAGGCCTCGTGTGTGTTGCCGCCCAACACCCCTCCAAAGTGGCCCAAAATCCACCTAAACCCCTTCTAACACCTAGGCCGTTCGATCACGATCGCGTGGCCGCAAACCATGCTCAATTTGGAACCTCCTAGCTCCCTCTACCTATAAATATGTGTTCCTCCCGGAATTTTCGCGCAGATGAACCCTAACCTCCTCCTCCGCGCACCGCCAGACATTTCGTCCAGCGCCGCCGGACATGTCCGCTGCCACCGCCACCTCACTTCGGCCAATGAGAGCCTACCATGTCACCCTCTCCCGCTGCCGCAGCCAACCGGGTGCCGCCACCTCAGCGCGCCTCCTCCATCTCACTCCTCCGCGCCCGCGGCGGATCGTGCGCCGCTGCCCGGGAGATGCCGCCATGAGCCCGCGCCTTGCTTCTCCGTTCGCGGCTGCCGTCTTCTCGCCGGCCGGCATCACCGCTCGCCGGACTCCTCCGCCATCGTCGCCGCAGCTCCTCCGGCCACCGCCTCCACGCGCCGCGCCCCGCCTCCACGGTGCCCCGCGCCGCCTGTCCGTCCCGCTCGCCAGAGCCCGTCGCCGGCCCTCGCCGGAATCGCCGCCCTCGCCGGAGCTCCGGTCAGATCCGATCCGGGTAGCTGGGTGGATGAGATCCACCAGCTCTCCGAACCAAACACCTCCCACCGCGCCTGGACCGCTCCGTCCCGCTCGCCTCCGCCCCGTTGACTTCCTCCGAAGGCCGAAATATCTCTAAGTCCCCAGATCCGAGTATTATTTTGCATTTTCCATCATGTCATAACTCCTTCACAGTTGCTCCGATTCGTGCGTGTAGCATATAAAAATGTTCGTCTTGACGAGTACTTCATTTCACCTCATTGCATCATTTTCATTTGAGCTCATCTTGATGCCCGAAATGCTGTTAGAAGAGGGCTATGTGATGTTAGTTTCAGATCCGTAACAACATTTGCTCATTTGTCATTTTTGCCATGATTAATGTGTGCATGCTATGATCCTGAGCTCTACATGTGTTTTGAAGTATGCCATGCCATATTTACAGGGGTGTATGCCATGTATTTTTGTGATCTCCGTGGTGACTAGCACAAGCATCAAAGTAGCTTACTCAATGTTGCTAATTTCAGGGACTTAGAAATATTCTAAGTCTCTGCCCTGTCCTTATTTTTATGCCATGTGTTCATGTTGTTTCCTAGTGATCCATGCCTCTTTTGAGCATGATCAGTAAATATTCTAAGTCTCTGCCCTGTCCTTATTTTTATGCCATGTGTTCATGTTGTTTCCTAGTGATCCGTGCCTCTTTTGAGTATGATCAATAAGGATGTTTTGTAGATATTGTGGTGCTTTATCCATCCATGTCTTTGTTTGAAATTATGGGGCACCCTAGCTTGAGTCAATCAAGCTCTACGTTTGCTGTAAAATGTTCCTGGCAGATTGTTAACATGTTTAGCAATTTTGCCGAGCTTGTTGTTGTTGATCCATGCACGCTATGTTGTTGTTCTTACCATTTCTAGCTTCTATGCCATGTCTACTTGCTGGGTGTATGCTTGGATTATCATTAAATGCCTCGTGGTGAGTGCATCGAGCTCGTAAACATGCCTACTTGATATCTGTTTTGCCATGTTCCAGTTTTTCACTAAGTCTGAATCTGTTTTTGCTATGTCCACATGCTTGCAATTGTATTTTCTGATCCCTTTTGGCTTATGGTCAGTAAGGGACTTTTGTTGTATTCTTTGAGTAGCTTCATGCCATGCCTTTCTTTGCCATGATATGTTCCTGTAGCATGTAGTTATCGTGCTCTAAACATTGCTTCCTGATGATAAATTCCTGACTTGTGGTTAATTTCATTAAGTCTGTAACCTGTTATCGTTTGCACTTTTGCCATGCTTGTTTGAACCTGTTAATGAGTGAATTAGCCGTAGCTCAATGTTCATATTTTGTCAAGCTTCTTGAGTGGATCCCTGCCATGTATTTTGTTGTTATGTTTGAGTGCAGTAGCTTATTTATCTTGATGCATTTAGATGGCCACTTGCTGTTAGTCGCAGACCGGTGCCATATTTGTTTTGCTTGCCATTTCCAAACCGTGCATCCGATTCCGGTGATCTTTATATCGATTTCAACCGAAATCAACTCCTCTTTCCAGCGGAACTCTTGGTTTTCCGAGTTGAGGCCAGGTTCAATCATTCCTTTCCAAATCATGCATATGCACCGCATCCCGCACATCGTACCATGTTTTGCATCATGTTGCTTGAGCATTGCACGTGGTTGATTGTGTCTCCCTTTGCTTGTTGTTCTTGCTTGGGTAGAGCCAGGAGACGAGTACGTGATCGAGGAGCGCGTTGAGTATGCCTACGAGGATCAAGTCAACTCTGAGAACTTTGCAGGCAAGATGACCATACCCTCGAAATCACTTCTATCTTTGCTTGCTAGATGCTCGCTCTTTTGCTATGCCTATGCTGTGATACCTACCACTTGCTTAGCATGCCTCCCATATTGTTAAGCCAAGCCTCTAACCCACCTTGTCCTAGCAAACCGTTGTTTGGCTATGTTACCGCTTTGCTCAGCCCCTCTTATAGCGTTGTTAGTTGCAGGTGAAGATTGGAGTTTGTTCCATGTTGGAACATGGATATTTTGTTGGGATATCACAATATCTCTTATTTAACTAATGCAACTATATACTTGGTAAAGGGTGGAAGGCTCGACCTTATGCCTGGTGTTTTGTTCCACTCTTGCCGCCCTAGTTTCCGTCAGATCGGTATTATGTTCCCGGATTTTGCGTTCCTTACACGGTTGGGTTATAATGGGAACCCCTTGACAGTTCGCTTTGAATAAAACTCCTCCAGCAAGGCCCAACCTTGGTTTCACCATTTGTCTCACCACCACCTACTTTTCCCTTGGGAGTCGCGCTCCTGAGGGTCATCTTATTTTAACCCCCCAGGCCAGTGCTCCTCTGAGTGTTGGTCCGAACCGAGTAGACTGCGGGGCCACCTCGGGGCAACTTGAGGGTTGGTTTTACTCATAGGATGTCTCATCTGAGTGTGCCCTGAGAACGAGATATGTGCAGCTCCTATCGGGATTTGTCGGCACATTCAGGCGGCTTTGCTAGACTTGTTTTACCATTGTCGAGGATGTCTTGTAACCGGGATGCCGAATCTCATCGGATTGTCTTGGGAGAAGGAATATCCTTCGTTGACCGTGAGAGCTTGTGATGGGCTAAGTTGGGACACCCCTACAGGGATTGAACTTTCGAAATCCGTGCCCGCGGTTATGGGCAGATGGGAATTTGTTAATGTCCGGTTGTAGAGAACTTGAAACTTATCTTAATTAAAATGCATCGACCGCGTGTGTAGCCGTGATGGTCTCTTTCCGGCGGAGTCCGGGAATTGAACACGGTGTTGGAGTTGTGCTTGACGTAGGTTGTTCTAGGATCACTTCTTGATCATAGTTTCTTGAATGTTCTTTGCCTTCTCTTCTCGCTCTCATTTGCGTATGTTAGCCACCATATATGCTAGTCGCTTGCTGCAGCTCCACATCATGCCTTTTACCCTTCCTATAAGCTTAAATAGTCTTGATCGCGAGGGTGCGAGATTGCTGAGTCCCCGTGACTCATAGATACTTCCAAAACCAGCTTGCAGGTGCCGATGACACCGCACAGGTGACGCAACCGAGCTCAAGGAGGAGCTCAATGAAGATCTCGTTCATTGTGTGGTTTCGTTTCAGGGTATCAGTAGTGGAGCCCAGTTGGGACGATCGGGGATCTGTGTAGCATTTGGGGTAGTCTTCTTTTATTTTGGTTCCGTAGTCGGACCTTGAGTGTATTTGGATGATGTAATGCTTTATTTATGTATTTATGTGAAGTGGCAATTGTAAGCCAACTATGTATCTCTTTCCCTTATGTATTTCATGGGTCGTGTGAAGATTACCTCACTTGCGACATTGCTTTCAATGCGGTTATGCCTCTAACTCGTGCTTCGACACGTGGGAAACATAGCCGCATCGAGGGCATTATAGTAGGCGAACACGTCCTCCGTCTCCTTGAGAAGCAGAAGAATAAGCTCTCGCCCAAATGGGAGGGTCCCTTCATAATCAATGAAGTGTTAGCAGGAGGAGCATTTCATCTTCAAATGAAATACCCGGATCTACCCGGGGGCTCCTTTAAAGAAGCCAATCAATATACTTTTCGTGCACCTATTTGCCTGTGTCGTGTTTGCACCCTTCCATATCGTCTTTAAAGCCATTATATGCATCAATTTGACTTAAGTTTTTTGCCAAGCTGGGTTGCCTCGCTCCTATGCTTACCCCCTACATTCCCGATTGTTCGGCTAGGGGGTAAAGGGAGCACCTCTGTGATTGTTACGACCGGGCCAGCCGTGTACATACCTTAGACAGGAGAAGCCGAAAGCTAGCGTTCTTAAGAAAACAATTGGTCGGCCATGAAGGAAGTGAAAATAATTTGGTGTTCACCACCAAAACACCGGGGTTCTTTTCCCGAAATAGCCAATACCCACATACTGCAGGTATCTGGCTAAAAACGTCTATGGTCAACATGACAACCCGAAGAAAGGAACCCATGGAGGAACTATTTTCTTCGAAAGATGTTTCTTACATTAAAAAGTAATATAACATAACTCTCCGCACAGTGCACACACTTTGTTTGTTCACACCAAATGGCCAGGTTGCCTGGTTACCTGAAGTGATTTCCTGTTCCCTCAGGTCACATAGTACGGAACACTCCTTGGCCACTGGCTGGGGAGGCAGAAGCCGATGGCCGGTCAATATAGCTTTACAGTACGGATAAAGAATCCTTGATGTAAAGTATATAGATACATAGAATCAAACACCCTGCTTCTTGTCCATATTATCTATTATACTATCTAGGGCATAGTCCTCCTGGGAGAACCGAGTAGTGGGCATCACTTGGTCATACACCAACCGGAGAGGTATTTGTTGCCCATCCGGCCTTGCCGGTCCAACACGGGCCATATGCTCTAGCTCGAGTTCAGTAAAATAGGTCTTCACCATTTCCCAGGCCTCCCAGGCTCCTTCTAGACAAGCTGATATCTTCCATAGCTCAAAGCGGTGCTGAGCACCCTTAAATGGATTTGCCAGTTCGGTTATCCCTTCTGGACGCGTCTTGGTCGGCCATAATTAATGCCTTGGCCAGGCTCTTCGGAGCTTTCCGAGCTCGCTCATGCACAATGGACAGTTCCTTTAGTAGGCTCCCTCCAAATGAGTTCATCTCTTCTTTGGGACTCCCGGTGACGAGACCTAACATAAGGAATGGCATGTCTTTTACACTCATGCAATACTCATATTCTACGCAATCAAAAGCTGATATGTCACTTACCGAACATGCCACCTTTTAATATCCGGTTCTCCTTAAGGGCTTGTGCCAATTGAGTTTTCAAACTCCTAATTTCTTCGTCCTGCTGCTGGTTTTTCGCCTTGAGCTTGTTCTTTTCCTCAAGGCTTCATGCCAGTACTCGGTGGCCTGCTTCATGCTGCGATTTGGCATACCTTTGAGATTCTTTGGCCGCGTCCAGGTCCTTTTTTACTTGACTTATGGACTTGGCTGCTACAAGGGAAGCCTGTGTTAAACAAGGTACCCTAGATGATTCATGCATATTAAAGCTTTTTCCTCACCATGCGCTTCCTTGGTGAACTTTTTAACCTCCTCCAGTTTGGCTTTTGCAGCAGCCAACTGTGTTTGGTTTAGCTCAAGGTCCTCAGACAGTTTTTTGTTTTGTCCCCTCGAGGCCTACACAAAATCACAAATATATATACTCTCAGATCCTTAACTTGATCGTCCCGCCCGAATTAACGCTCGGGGTTACCGGGTTATGACTTATGTTTGGTTCGAAAAACCAATCTCGTACCTGCATGTTGGTGGACAGGAGGTTGGCAACTTCCTCAAGACCGGTTTGGGCTGCTATGAGGTATGCTTCTACCGAACTAAATGCATTGAATTCCTGGTCGGAAAATGTGATATGATGCAAGGACTCCTTCCACAGTCAGTGATTCATCACACTTTCTACTTCGGAATTGGTAACTGAGACATCCCTAAGATCCTTTGGAGGCTGGTCTATGGCAGAAGTCTCTACATTGACCCCGACCCGCACCGAGGATCTCAGTTCAGGATTACCCCTTGGCGCCTCCTTGACGTCTTAGAACGGCGGTGGCTGTACACTTCTTCTGTAGGTCTCAATAAGACCACGAGTACTCGCGGTGGCTACATTGATGACCCAACTATAAACTCAAATGTATTACCTCTTGGTTAGGTATGTGGTCGGTGTAGCTCCCGTGGCTACCTTGCGCTTTGATACGTCTCCAACGTATCTATAATTTTTGATTGTTTCATGCTGTTATATTATCAATCTTGGATGTTTTATAATCATTTTATATCATTTTTTGGTACTAACCTATGGACAAAGTGCCAAGTACTAGTTGTTGTTTTCGGCATGTTTTTAACATCGCAGGAAATCAATACCAAACGGAGTCCAAACGCAACAAAACTTTACAGAGATTTTTTGGACCAGAAGACACCTAATGGGCCCTGGCTGCGCCTGGGGGTGCTTCGAGGAGAGCACAACCCACCAGGGCATGCCAGGAGGCCCAGGCACGCCCTGATCGGTTGTGCCCACCTCGGGTACCCCCCGGACCACCTCTTTGCTCTATAAATACCCCAATATTCCAGAAACCCTAGGGGAGTCAACGAAAATCAATTCCAACCACCGCAGAGTCCACAACCACCAGATCCAATCTAGACACCATCTCGGATGGGGTTCACCACCTCCATTGGCGCCTCTCTGATGATGCGTGAGTAGTTCTTTGTAGACCTTTGGGTCCGTAGTTAGTATCTATATGGCTTCCTCTCTCTCGCTGAATTCTCAATACAATGGTCTCTTGGAGATCCATATGATGTAACTCTTTTTGTGGTGTGTTTGTTGGGATCGATGAACTTTGAGTTTATGATCAGATATATCTTTTTATATCCATGAAAGTATTTGAGTTTCTTTGATCTCTTTTATGCATGATTGCTTATAGCCTCGTATTTCTTCTCTGATATTTGGGTTTTGTTTGGCTAACCTGATCTATTTATCTTGCAATGGGAAGAGGTGCTTTGTAGTGGGTTCGATCTTACGGTGCTTGATCCCAGTGACAGAAAGGGAACCGACACATATGTATCATTGCTACTAAGGATAAAACGATGGGGTCTATCTCTACATAGATAGATCTTGTCTACATCATGTCATCATTCTAATTGCATTACTCCATTTCTGAAGGAAATATGCCCTAGAGGCAATAATAAAGTTGTTATTTATATTTCCTTATATCATGATAAATGTTTATTATTCATGCTAGAATTGTATTAAGCAAAAACTTAGTACATGTGTGAATACATAGACAAACAGAGTGTCACTAGTATGCCTCTACTTGACTAGCTCGTTGAATCAAAGATGGTTAAGTTTCCTAACCATAGACATGAGTTCTCATTTGATTAACGAGATCACATCATTAGAGAATGATGTGATTGACTTGACCCATTCCGTTAGCTTAGCATTCGATCGTCTAGTATATTTCTATTGCTTTCTTCATGACTTATACATGTTCCTAGGACTATGATATTATGCAACTTACGAATACCGGAGGAACACTTTGTGTGCTACCAAACGTCACAACGTAACTGGGTGATTATAAAGGTGCTCTACAGGTGTCGCCGATGGTATCTGTTGAGTTGGCATAGATCGAGATTAGGATTTGTCACTCCGATTATCGGAGATTTATCTCTGGGCCCTCTCGGTAATGCACATCACTTTAAGCCTTGCAAGCAATGCAACTAATGAGTTAGTTGTGGGATATGTATTATGGAATGAGTAAAGAGACTTGCCGGTAACGAGATTGAACTAGGTATTGAGATACCGACGATCGAATCTCGGGCAAGTAACATACCGATGACAAAGGGAACAACGTATGTTTTTATGCGTCTTGACCGATAAAGATCTTCGTAGAATATGTAGGAGCCAATATGAGCATCCAGGTTCCGCTATTGGTTATTGACCGGAGACAAGTCTTAGTCATGTCTACATAGTTCTCGAACCCGTAGGGTCCGCACGCTTAACGTTCGGTGACGATCAGTATTATGAGTTTATGTGTTTTGATATACCGAAGGTAGTTCAGAGTCCCAAATGAGATCAGGGACATGACGAGGAGTCTCAAAATGGTCGAGACGTAAGGATCAATATATTGGACAACTATATTCGGACATCGGAAAGGTTCCGAGTGATTCGGGTATTTTTCGGAGTACCGGAGAGTTACGGGAATTCTCCGGGAAGTATCTGGGCCTTATTGGGCTTTATGGGAAAGAGAGAGGGGAGGCTGCACGCCCCCTGAGGCCTAGTCCGAATTGGACTAGGGGGAGGGGCAGCGCCCCCTCCTTCCTTCTCTTCTCTTTTCCCTTTCCTTCCCTCCTACTCCTACTACATGGAAGGGGGAAATCCTACTCCCGGTGGGAGTAGGACTCCCGAGGGCGCGCCATAGTAGAGGGCCAGCCCTCTCCCTCCTCCACTCCTTTATATACGGGGGAAGGGGGCACCCCATGGAGACACACAAGTTGATCAGTTGATCTTTTAGCCGTGTGCGGTGCCCCCCTCCACCATAATCCACCTCAGTCATGTCGTAGCGGTGCTTAGGTGAAGCCCTGCGTCGGTAGCATCATCATCACCGGCATCACGCCGTCGCGCTGACGGAACTCTCCCTCAAAGCTCTGCTAGATCGGAGTTCATGGGACGTCACCGAGCTGAACATGTGCTGAACTCAGAGGTGCCGTACATTCGGTACTTGGATCGATCGGACCGTGAAGACGTACGACTACATCAACCGCGTTCTCATAACGCTTCCGCTTACGGTATACGAGGGTATGTGGACAACACTCTCCCCTCTCGTTGCTATGCATCACCATGATCTTGCGTGTGCGTAGGAAAATTTTGAAATTACTACGTTCCCCAACAGTGGCATCCGAGCCAGGTTTATGCGTAGATGTTATATGCACGAGTAGAACACAAGTGAGTTGTGGGCGATACAAGTCATACTGCTTACCAACATGTCATACTTTGGTTTGGCGGTATTGTTGGATGAAGCAGCCCGGACCGACATTACGCATACGCTTACGCAAGACTGGTTCTACCGACGTGCTTTGCACATAGGTGGCTGGCGGGCGTCAGTTTCTCCAACTTTAGTTGAACCGAGTGTGACTACGCCTAGTCCTTGTTGAGGGTTAAAACATCACTAACTTGATGAAATATCGTTGTGGTTTTGATGCGTAGGTAAGAATGGTTCTTGCTTAGCCCGTATCAGCCACGTAAAACTTGCAACAACAAAGTAGAGGACGTCTAACTTGTTTTTGCAGGGCGTGTTGTGATGTGATATGGTAAGACATGATGCTAAATTGTATTGTATGTGATGATCATGTTTTGTAACACAGTTATCGGCAACTGGCAGGAGCCATATGGTTGTCGCTTTATTGTATGAAATTCAATCGCCATGTAATTGCTTTACTTTATCACTAAGCGGCAGCGATAGTCATGGAGGCAATAGTTGGCGTGAAGACAACGATGCTTCGATGGAGATCAAGGTGTCAAGCTGGTGACGATGGTGATCATGATGGTGCTTTAGAGATGGAGATCACATGCACATGATGATGATGGCCATATCATATCACTTATATTGATTGGATGTGATGTTTATCCTTTATGCATCTTATTCTGCTTGATTGACGGTAGCTTTATAAGATGATCTCTCACTAAATTTCAAGGTACAAGTGTTCTCCCTGAGTATGCACCGTTGCCAAAGTTCGTCGTGCCGAGACACCACGTGGTGATCGGGTGTGATAAGCTCTATGTTCACATACAACGGGTGCAAGCCAGCTTTGCACACGCAGAAATACTCGGGTTAAACTTGACGAGCCTAGCATATGCAGACATGGCCTCGGAACACTGAGACCGAAAGGTCGAGCATGAATCATACAGTAGATATGATCAACATAGTGATGTTCACCAATGAAAACTACTCCATCTCACGTGACGATCGGACATGGTTTAGTTGATTTGGATCACATGATCATTTAGATGACTAGAGGGATGTCTATCTAAGTGGGAGTTCTTAAGTAATATGATTAAATTGAACTTTTATTTATCGTGAACTTAGTCCTGATAGTATTTGCATATCTATGTTGTAGATCAATAGCTTGCGATGTAGCTCCCCATTTAATTTTGATACGTTCCTAGAGAAATAAAGTTGAAAGTTGTTATTAGAAATGATGCAGATTGGATCCGTGATCTGAGGATTATCCTCATTGCTGCACAGAAGAATTATGTCCTTGATGCACCGCTAGGTGATAGACCTGTTGCAGGATCAGATGCACACGTTATCAATGTTTGACAAAGCTCGGTATGATGACTACTTAATAGTTTAGTGCACCATGCTTTACGGCTTAGAACCGGGACTTAAAAAACGTTTTGAACGCCACAGAACATATAAGATGTTCTAAGAGTTGAAATTGGTATTTCATACTCATGCCCATGTCGAGAGGTATGAGACCTCTGACAGTACTTTGCCTACAAGATGGAGGAGAATAGCTCAGCTAGTGAGCATGTGCTCATAATGTGTGAGTACTACAATCACTTGAATCAAGTGGGAGTTAATCTTCCATATAAGATAGTGATTGACATAGTTCTCTAGTCACTATCACCAAGTTACTAGAACTTCGTGATGAACTATTTTATGAAAGGTATAACGGAAACGATTCCCAAGCTCTTCGTGATGCTGAAATCGACGTAGGTAGAAATCAAGAAAAACATCAAGTGTTGATGCTTGACAAGACCACTAGTTTCAAGAAAAGGGCAAAGGGTAGAAGGGTAACTTCAAGAAAAATGGCAAAAAAGTTGCTGCTCAAGTGAAGAAACCCAAGTTTAGACCTAAGCATGAGATTAAGTGTTTCTACTACAAATGGACTGATCACTAGAAGCAGAACTGCCCCAAGTATTTAGCGGATAAGAAGGATGGCAAAGTGAACAAAGGTATATTTGATACATGTTATTGATGTGTACTTTACTAGTGTTTGTAGCAACCCCTCAGTATTTGATACTAGTTCAGTTGCTAAGATTAGTAACTCGAAACGGGAGTTGCAGAATGAACAGAGACTAGTTAAGGGTGAAGTGACGATGTGTGTTGGAAGTGGTTCCAAGATTGATATGATCATCATCGCACACTCCCTATACCTTCGGGATTGGTGTTGGACCTGAATAAATGTGATTTGGTGTTTGCGTAAAGCATAATATGATTGGATCATGTTTATTGCAATACGGTTATTCATTGAAGTCAAGGATAATTGTTACTCTGTTTACATGAATAAAACCTTCTGAGGTCATACACCCAAGGTGAATGGTTTATTGAATCTCGATAGTAGTAATACACATATTCATAATATTGAAGCCAAAAAATGCAAAGTTAATAATGATAGTGCAACTTATTTGTGGCACTGCCGTTTAGGTCATACTGGTTTAAAGCGCATGAAGAAAATCCATGCTGATGGGTTTTTGGAATCACTTGATTATGAATCGGCTGATGCTTGCGAACCATGCCTTATGGGCAAGATGACTAAGACTCCATTCTCCGGAACAATGGAGCGAGCAACAGACTTGTTGGAAATAATACATACTGATGTATGCAATCCAATAGTGTTGAGGCTCGCGGCAGGTATCGTTATTTTCTGACCTTCACAGATGATTTGAGAAGATATGGGTATATCTACTTGATGAAACATAAGTCTGAAACATTTGAAAAGTTCAAAGAATTTCAGAGTGAAGTGGAAAATCATCGTGACAAGAAAATAAAGTTTCTACGATCTGATCACGGAGACAAATATTTGAGTTACGAGTTTGGTCTTCAGTTAAAACAATGTGGAATAGTTTCACAAACTCATGCCACATGGAACACCATAGCATAATGGTGTGTCTGAACGTCGTAATCGTAATTTATTAGATAGGGTGCAATCTATGATGTCTCTTACCGATTTATCACTATCGTTTTGGTGTTATGCATTAGAGACAGATGCATTCATGTTAAATAGGGCACCATCTAAATCCATTGAGACGACACCATATGAACTATGGTTTAGAAAGAAACCTAAGCTGTCGTTTCTTAAAGTTTTGGGTTGTGATGCTTATGTGAAAAAGTTTCAGCCCGATAAGCACAAACCCAAAAATCAAAAAAGTGCGTCTTCATAGGATACCCAAAAAGAAACTGTTGGGTACACCTTCTATCACAGATCCCAAAGGCAATATCTTTGTTGCTAAGAGTGGATCCTTTCTAGAGAAGAAGTTTCTCTCGAAAGAAGTGAATCGGGGGAATGTAGAACTTGATGAGGTAATTGTACCTTCTCCCGAATTGGAAAGTAGTTCATCACAGAAATCAGTTCTAGTGATCTCTACACCAATTAGTGAGGAAGCTAATGATGATGATTATGAAACTTTAGATCAAGTTACTACCAAACCTCGTAGGACAACCAGAGTATGGTCCGCACCAGAGCGGTACGGTAGTAATTTCTGGAAGTCATGTTACTAGACCATGACAAACCTACGAACTATGAGGAAGCGATGATGAGCCCAGATTTCGTGAAATGGCTTGAGGCCATGAAATCTGAGATGGGATCCATGTATGAGAACAAAGTATGGACTTTGATTAACTTGCCCGATGATCAGTGAGTCATTAAGAATAAATGGATCTTCAAGAGGAAGACGGACGCTGATAGTAGTGTTACTATGTACAAAGCTCAAATTGTCACAAAATGTTTTCAACAAATTCAAGGTGTTGACTACGATGAGATTTTCTCACTCGTATCGATGCTTAAAAGTATGTCCGAATCATGTTAGCAGTTGCCGCATTTTATGAAATCTGGCAAATGGATGTCAAAACCGCATTCCTTAATGGATTTCTTAAAGAAGAGTTGTATATGATGCAACAATAAGGTTTTGTCAATCATAAAGGTACTAACAAAGTGTGCAAGCTCCAACGATCCATCTATGGACTGGTGCAAGCATCTCGGAGTTGGAATATATACTTTGATAAAGTGATCAAAGCATATGGTTTTATATAGGCTTGCGGTGAAGCCTGTATTTACAAGAAAGTGAGTGGGAGCACTACAACATTTCTGATAAGTATATGTGAATGACATATTGTTGATCGGAAATAATGTAGAATTTTCTGGAAAGCATAAAGGAGTATTTGAAAAGAGTTTTTCAAAGAAAGACCTCGGTGAAGCTACCTACATATTGAGCATCAAGATCTATAGAGATAGATCAAGACGCTTGATATATTTTCAATGAGTACATACCTTGCCAAGATTTTGAAGTAGTTCAAAATGGAACAGTCAAAGAAGGAGTTCTTGCCTGTGTTGCAAGGTGTGAAGTTGAGTAAAGACTCAAAACCCGACCACGACAGAAAATAGAAAGAGAATGAAAAGTCATTCCCTATGCCTCAGTCATAGGTTCTACAAAGTATGCTATGCTGTGTACCAGACCTATTGTGTACCTCACCATAAGTTTGGCAAGAGGGTACAATAGTGATCCAGGAGTGGATCACAGGACAGCGGTCAAAAATATCCTTAGTGGAATAAGGAAATGTTTCTCGGTTATGGAGGTGACAAAGAGTTCGTCGTAAAGAGTTACGTCGATGCAAGCTTTGACACCTGTCGGTGTCAAAACCAGCGGATCTTGGGTAGGGGGTCCCGAAATGTGCATCTAAGGCGGATGGTAACAGGAGGCGGGGGACACGATGTTTACCCAGGTTCGGGCCCTCTCGATGGAGGTAATACCCTACGTCCTACTTGATTGATCTTGATGATATGAGTATTACAAGAGTTGATCTACCACGAGATCATAGAGGCTAAACCCTAGAAGCTATCCTATGGTATGATTGTTGTAGTCCTACAGACTAAACCCTCCGGATGATATAGACACCGGAGGGGGCTATTGTCGGTGTCAAAACCAGCGGATCTCGGGTAGGGGGTCCCGAACTGTGCGTCTAAGGCGGATGGTAACAGGAGGCAGGGGACACGATGTTTACCCAGGTTCGGGCCCTCTTGATGGAGGTAAAACCCTATGTCCTGCTTGATTGTTCTTGATGATATGAGTATTACAAGTGTTGATCTACCACGAGATCAGAGAGGCTAAACCCTAGAAGCTAGCCTATGGTATGATTGTATGTTGTCCTACGGACTAAAACCCTCCGGTTTATATAGACACTAGAGGGGGCCAGGGTTAGACAAGGTCGGTTACAAAGGAGGAGATATACATATCCGTATTGCCTAGCTTGCTTTCCACACCAAGTAAAGTCCCATCCGGACACGAGACGAAGTCTTCAATCTTGTATCTTCATAGTCCAACAGTCCGGCCAAAGGATATAGTCCGGCTGTCCGGAGACCCCCTAATCTAGGACTCCCTCAGTAGGCCCTGAACCAGGCTTTCAATGATGATGAGTCCGGCGCGCAATGTTGTCTTCGGCACTGCAAGGCGGGTTCCTCCTCCGAATACACCATGGGAGAGTTTGAATGCAAGGATAGTGTCCGACCCTGCAAAATAAGTTCCACATACCACCGTAGAGAGAATAATATTTCCACAAATCTAATCTGCTGACACGTTTCGACAGCATGACATCACGCCACGGCCCGGTCATTTTTTGAACCATTTTTCTTTAACCAGCCCCGCACATAACGCGAGGCGGCTTCCTTGACACATCTTGTCAAAGCAGAGATCGTGTTCCCCTTATCACGGGATTCTCATCAATACAGACGTGGGTAACCCAACCGTGCCTGTTGGTATGACTCCTAGATCTTAGGTAAGTCTCAAACGGCCATGAGGAGGACGCCTGATATTCACCCTCTTTATAAAGGGGATAAGGCTTTTTCATTTTTCCCTCCCGCGTTCAATCGAATCCTTCCCCCGCCTCGAGTTCTAACACCCAAAGCTCAGGTCAGGTGCTTCGGACCTTCAACTATGTCCGGATCCAACCTTCAAGGTCGATGGATGCCTTCCTTCGTCACAGAGGAGGACATCAAGAAGTTGAGAGAGGCCAGATATCTGACCGCCGAAATTTCGCACAGGCTGCCTGCCCGAGGGCAGGTCGTCCCTACTCCCGAACCCAACGAGAGCATTATGTTCATCTCCCACTTCCTTCGAGGACTAGGCCTCGCTCTGGATCCCTTTGTTAGGGGTCTTATGTTCTATTACGGGCTGGATTTTCATGATCTGGCCCGGATTCCCTTCTTCACATCTTGTCATTTATTGTCGCATGTGAGGCCTTCCTCCGTATTACCCCTCAATTCGGCCTGTGGCTCAAGACCTTTGATGTGAAGCCGAAGATGATCGAAGGGCAGCACGCAGCGTGCGGAGGTGCTTTGATAAGCAAAATTGCTAACGCTCCATGGCGAGAGGGTTCCTCCCTAGAGGTGTCCGGATTGTGGCAGCGGGAGTGGTTCTACATCACAGCTGCCCGAAGTGCCAAGTTGGTAGCTGCCCCCACCTTTCACTCGGGCCCCCCACCACAATTGATGTCATGGATCAGCAGGGGGCTGAGTCGGGGTCCAGCCAAGGACGTGCCAATGCTGCAGAGCCATATCCGAGATCTCTTCAAGGGAGATTTCAGTCTGGTTATGGTAATGAAAGTTATGCTGGTTCGTCGAGTCCAACCTTGCAAACGTCGGCCCCTCCGCATGTGGGAATTCAACCCGGAAGGACCGCGTACTATTCAGCATTTCCTCGGCATGACGCATGAGGAGATGTACAAATCGTTCTTCGGACCTCAAATAGAGTGTCCGGACACCACCGAGGACGTGGGCCTGAGCTGCAACCGCCCCGCTGCCCAAGTAAGTAATCCCGTGACCGAACACACTGTCCTTTTATTTATCATGATATCATTCTGAAGAATCGCTCTTTGACCAGGACTGGATAACAAGGGTGAAGATGATTCGGTGTTCGGCCCCCCTTCCTGAGGGCTTGGACAATCTGGTGCTGGAAAAGATGCTCGAACTAGCACCTTATCTAGTGCCCTCAAAGGAAGGTGAAGGGGGGAATAAAGAGGGTGAAAGCGGGCCTCCTTCGCTATTTATTCCAACCGAGGGAATGAGCACCTCCGCGAGGGAGGATACCCAAGGGGAAGAATCTGACATTCTCTCTCCCCGGGGAAGGAAGAGGACTACCTCGGAAAATCCGGAAACTAAGGCTTCCAAACGGGAGAAGAAATCTCCGGCAGAGGGTCCTGCCTCGGAGGGTATTCTTGCCGCACAATGTCCACGCGGGGATCAGCCCTCTACCGAGCTGTAAGTAATTGAAAAGTACTTAATAGTGAAAACATCCTACCTTACTTCCGAAGACAATAACTAAGGCTTATAACTTGTAGTCCGGATCGCAGCCCTTCTCAACAGACTCATCTTTGGGGGATCTTATTCCGGAGATGATGGAGAGCGAAACGCCTCCCCCGGACACCCCGGCTCAAGAAGGGGGCGACCTTGAAGTGTCATCGCAAAGGGTATCTCCAGATCCACTAGGGCCAGAGGATATCCCTTTGGCTGCCCGGAGTCCCCAGTATCCGGCTCCTAAGGTGAGCGACACCAAGGGTCCGTACAGTGTGCGGTCGGACGCGCTGAAGGATCTTCTGGGGCAAGCTGCCATCTCGGAAGCGCATCGTACGCTAATGGGTACAGTAATTGAAAGGATTTCATCCTTGAAAGCGGTTTGCATGAAGCCTTTATGAGTCTGTTGAAAGGCTTCGAGGTACGTGAACTAGTGTATGTTTTTAATAGTACCGCATACGTTAGGTGTGCCCAATGCAGATAGTAGCCCCTAAGACTCTAGTTGTCGTCCAGAACGGCGGCAAACAGAGGATCATAGTCCCAGGTAACAACCAGGCCACCTTTATGTGCAGGTGGCTAAAGCTCCGGTGGCTAGCCGGACTGATGGGTTTTCCGAGCTAAAGCGGCAACTGGATGCGGCAGATGCCGACATCGTGCTTGTCAACAAGCGGCTTGACGAGGCACAGGGTGAGTGATTTTGCTGGTGGTCGTCACATAATAAGAGTAGCATGATGCCATTATCTTTAATGTGTTGTGGCTGCAGATGGAGCTGCCACCGTAGAGACCCTTCGAGCGGAGCTTGCCCGAGCCAAGGAGCAAGCAAGGAATAGCAATGCGGGCGCTTTAAAGGCCGAACAGGCCGCGCATTGCGAGAGCAAGGAAAAAATAGCCAAGATGGCTGTAGAGTTAAAAGACGTCGCTGACCGTTACCAGCTTCTTGAAGAAGAGAAACGGACGAAGGCGACGGACCTGGAGAAGGCCCGGGTGGCTGCCAAGGAAGCCCGCTCCAAAATTAGAGCGACGAAGGAGGAGCTGAACCAAGCTGCAGATATCGTGTCTGGGAAGCCCTTCTTGTTGCGGACTAAGTTCGGAGATCCAAAGTATGCTCCTCTGGACCGGCTATGGAGTTCTGCGGACGCGTACATGGATTTGGCTGCAAGTGCTGCTGATGCGGCCGAGTACTTTAGGGATCAGAAAGGTCCCAAAGTGGAAAATCTGTTTTGGTCACAGTTCCACGGTCCAGTCCATCCGCTGCTGTTGAATGAGCGATTGGCCGAGTGGGCCGAGCTCCATAGGTTGTCCGGACTTGCCATGAGGTCCGTTGTGGATCACCTGTGGCCGGGAGGGCCAAGACCGAATAGCTACTTTAGCTTAGTGCAACAATTCCTTGGTGTTGTGCCATGCATCGATGCTGTAAAGAGATCGGTGTGCATAGAGGGTGCACGGATGGCCTTTGCCCGTGTCAAGACATACTTGGCGGAGATGGAGGCCACCACTGTTGCGACACAGGGTTCGGCCGTAGGCCGAGTGGCTGCCGAGCACTACTTTGAAGAAGTTCTTGAAGGCGTTCGTTCGATAGAGGCTTAGTGCTTGAAGAATGTTATGTTCAAGTGACATGTATTCCCATTGTAAAAACAATGATTTATTGAATTGTCAAGGCTGTATTTATACTTTTGCCCGAAAGTACTATGGTGCCTCCTGTGTGGCCGTTTATGTATATATGTGTATAACCTGAAAGTTTGCAGTCGTCGGCTTCCGCCCCCACACATATAATGCGGGGGTGTTTGCAAAAGATGCATATCCACACTTGATCCAACGTCTTGGTCCGTTAAGGAGGTGATAGCGTAGAGAACTAGGCAATCGGACTATATTGCTTTAACACTTCCACTTAGCCATAGGAGTTTGACAGTGGGGCTACTATGTAGCCCCTAGTACTTCTGCGCTCGTCCGAATACGGGGCGCGTACGCACGTGACCAGGAAACAACCCTTAGTTAATGCAGAGGAATCCCGAAGATTCCGATGAGTCATCGAGTGGTTGACCAGTCTCTCGCTATATCATGACAGTCAGTTTTCGGCTTTCTCTACTAAGGTGCTCATCCGGATGAACCAGGGCACAATCACAGTAGTTCTCCCAGTGCTACCTTAGCCGATATAACGGAATGTAAGGTACCAAAATGTGGGAGCCGGGCAAACCCAACATTTGACCAAAGACATGATTCGGAGCTGATGCATATAGGTCCAAACTCGCGACGCCGAACACTCCCTAAGGTGTTCGGTCTTTATAACATGTACCGGGCTAAACAATGCCCTTAATAAGAAACCCCATGTGTCTAGGTACATGCAAAATCCTGACGTGGCCACATGCCAATAACGCCAGCATCCTTCTCGGTTGTGTGGAGTATCCGGAGGATGTGAGCAACAAGAGATAGTAAAAAAGGTTTACGCGGGGTCTTATCTAAAAAGAAACCTTTGGGCGGGTCCCTGCTGCACGTCTACGCCTGTGTCTCCGTTGTGCCGTGTCTTGGATGGCTACAGCGCGATTGTCATCTACAAAAGGGAAGAACTTCGGTGAAAGTTGTCGTGCCAAAAAAGAGAAGAGTTGGTTATTGTCGGTGTCAAAACCGGCGGATCTCGGGAAGGGGGTCCCGAACTATGCGTCTAAGGCGGATGGGAACAGGAGGCAGGGGACACGATGTTTTACCCAGGTTCGGGCCTTCTTGATGGAGGTAAAACCCTACGTCCTGCTTGATTATTCTTGACAATATGAGTAGTACAAGAGTTGATCTACCACGAGATCAGAGAGGCAAACCCTAGAAGCTAGCCTATGGTATGATTGTATGTTGTCCTACGGACTAAAACCCTCCAGTTTATATAGACACCGGAGGGGGCTAGGGTTACACAAGGTCGGTTACAAAGGAGGAGATATACATATCCGTATTGCCTAGCTTGCCTTCCACGCCAAGTAGAGTCCCATCCGAACACAGGACGAAGTCTTCAATCTTATGTCTTCATAGTCCAACAGTTCGGCCAAAGGATATAGTCCGGCTGTCCGGAGACCCCCTAATCCAGGACTCCCTCATTAGCCCCTGAACCAGGCTTCAATGACGATGAGTCCGGCGCGTAGTGTTGTCTTCGGCATTGCAAGGCGGGTTCCTCCTCCGAATACACCACAGAAGAGTTTGAATACAAGGATAGTGTCCAACCCTGCAAAATAAGTTCCACATACCACTATAGAGAGAATAATATTTCCACAAATCCAATCTGCTGACACGTTTTGGCAGCATGACATCATGCCATGGTCCTGTAATTATTCGAGCCGTTTTTCTTTAACCAACCCTACACATAACGCGAGACAGTTTCTTGACACGTCTTGTCAAGGCAGAGATCATGCTCCCCTTATTACGGGATTTTCATCAATACGGACGTGGGTAACCTAACCGTGCCTAGGACTCCTAGATTTTAGGCAAGTCCCAAATGGCCACGAGGAGGACGCTTGATATTCACCCTCTTTATAAAGGGACAAGGCTTTTACTTCTTCCCTCCCGTGCTCAATCGAATCCTTCCCCCGCCTCGAGTTCTAACACCCAAAGCCCAGGTCAGGTGCTTCGGACCTTCAATCATGTCCGGATCTAGCCTTCAAGGCTGGTGGATGCCTTCCTCCGTCATGGAGGAGGATATCAAGAAGTTGAGGGAGGCCAGATACCTGACCGTTGAAATTTCGCATAGGCTGCCCACCCGAGGGCAGGTCATCCCTACTCCCGAACCCAACGAGAGTGTTGTGTTCATCTCCCACTTCCTCCGAGGACTAGGCCTCGCTCTGGATCCCTTTGTTAGGGGTCTTATGTTCTATTATGGGCTGGATTTTCATGACCTAGCCCCGGATACCCTCCTTCACATCTCGTCATTTATTGTCGTTTGTGAGGCCTTCCTCTGCATTACCTGTCACTTCGGCCTGTGGCTGAAGACCTTTGATGTGAAGCCGAAGATGGTCGAGGGGCAGTACGCAGCGTGCGGAGGTGCTCTAATAAGCAAAATTGCTGGCGCTCCATGGCCGAAGGGCTCCTTTCCAGGGGTGTCCGGATTGTGGCAATGGGAGTGGTTTTACGTCACAGCTCCCCGAAGTGCCAAGTGGGTAGCCGCCCCACCTTCCGCTTGGGCCCTCCACCACAACTGATGTCATGGATCAGCAGGGGACTGAGCTGGGGCCCTGCCAAGGACGTGCCCATACTACAGAGCCGCATCCGAGATCTCTTCGAGGGAGATTTTAGTCTGGTTATGGTAATGCAAGTCATGTTGGTTCATCGAGTCCAGCCTTGCAAACGCCAGCCCCTCCGCATGTGGGAATTCAACCTGGAAGGACCGCGCACTATTCAGAATTTCCTTGGCCTGACACATGAGGAGATGTACAAATCGTTCTTCGGACCCCAAATAGAGTGTCCGGACACTACCGAGGATGTGGGCCTGAGCAGCAACCGCACCGCGGCCCAAGTAGGTAATCCCATGGCCGAACACACTGTCCTTTTTTTTATCATGACATCATTCTGAAGAATCGCTCTTTGACCAGGACTGGATAACAAAGGCGAAGATGATCCGGTGTTCGGCCCCCCTTCCTGAAGGCTTGGACAATCCGGTGCTGGAAAAGATGCTCGAGCCAGCACCTTGCCTGGTGCCCTCAAAGGAAGATGAAGGGGGGGAATAAAGAGGGCGAAATCGGGCCTCCACCGCTACCTATTCCAACCGAGGGAATGAGCGCCTCCATGAGGGAGGACAACCTAGGGGAAGAATCTGACATTCTCTCGCCCCGGGGAAGGAAGAGGACTACCTCTGAAGATCCGGAAACCAAGGTTTCCAAACGGGAGAAGAAATCTCCACCAGAGGGTCCTGCCTCGGAGGGTGCTCTTGCCGCACAATGTCCACGCGGGGATCAACCCTCTAACGAGCTGTAAGTAATCAAAAAGTACTTAATAGTGAAGGTATCCTACCTTAATTCTGAGGAAAATAACCGACGCATTTATCTTGTAGTTCGGATCTTAGCCCTTCTCAGGAGAGCTCGTCTTCAGGGGATCTTCTTCCGGAGATGATGGAGAGTGAAACGCCTCCCCCGGACTCCCCAGCTCAAGAAGCGGGCGACCTTGAAGTGTCGTCGTGGAGGGTCTCTCCGGATCCGGCGAGGCCAGAAGATAATCCTATGGCCACCCGAAGTCCCCAGTATCCAGCTCTTGAAGAGAGCAACCAAAAGAGTCCGGCACCGTCTGGTATGCGGTCGGACGTACTGAGGGATCTGCTAGAGCGAGCGACTATCTCAGAAGAGCACCACGTTGATGGGTACGGTGATTGAAAGGATTTCTTCCGCCAAAAGCGGGTTGCATGAAGCCTTTATGAGTCTACTGACGGGTTTTGAGGTATGTGAAATGATGTACATTTTTGACAGTACCGCACATTTTAAGGTGTGCCCTGTGTAGATAGTAGCCCCTGAGACTCTGGTCGTCGTCGAGAACGGTGGCAAACAAAGGATCATAGTCCCAGGTAATAACCAGACCGCCTCTATGTGCAGGTGGTTGAAGCTCCGGTGGCTAGACGGACTGATGGGTTTGCCGGGATAAAGCGGCAACTGGATGCGGCTGATGCCGACATTGTGCTTGTCAACAAGTGGCTTGACGAGGCACAGGGTGAGTGATTTTTCTGGTGATCGTCACATAATAAGAGCAGCATGATGCCAGTATCTTCAACATGTTGTGACTGCAGATGGAGCTGCCACCATGGAGACCCTTCAGGCGGAGCTTGCTAGAGCCAAGGAGCAAGCAAGGAGTAGTAATGCGGCCGCTTTAAAGGCGTCCGAAGAGTTAAGAGCCGAAAAGGCCGCGCATTGCGAGAGCAAAGAGAAAATGGCCAAGATGGCTGTAAAGTTAAAAGACATTGCCGACCGTTTCCAGCTTCTTAAAGAAGAAAACCGGGCGAAGGCGACGGACCTGGAAAAGGCCACGATGGCGACCAAAGACACCCGCTCTGCGATGAGAGCGAAGGAGGAGGAGCTGCGTCAAGCCGGGGATATCGTGGCTGGGAAACCCTTCATGTTGCGAAGGAAGTTTGGAGATCCTCAGTATGCCCCTCTGGACCGGCTCTGGAGTTCGGCGGACGGATATCTAGACTTGGCGGCGAGTGCTGTCGATGCGGCCGAATACTTCCGAGATCAAACAGATCGTGAAGTGGACAAGCTATTCTGGTCACAATTTAATGTTCCAGAGCGTTCGCTTCCATTGACTGATCGACTTGCCAAATGGGCCAAGCTGAATAGATTGTCCGGACCCGCCATGAGGTCTGTTGTGGATCATCTGTGGCCGGAAAGGCCAAAGCCGAACAACTATTTTAGTTTGGTGCAGCAGTTCCTTGGTGCGATGCCGCACATTAATGCGATGAAGAGGTCGGCGTGCATAGAAGGCTCGCGGATGGCCCTTGCCCGTGTCAAAACATACTGGGCGGAGATGGATGCCACCACTGTCATGGCGCAGGGTTCGGCCATAGGCCAAGTGGCTGCCGAGCACTATTTTGAAGAAGTTCTTGAAGGCGCTCGTTCGATAGAGGCCCAGTGCTCGAAGAATATTATGTTTGAATGACATGTATTCCCATTGTAAAAACAATGTTTTATTAAGTTTATCAAGGCTGTATTTATACTTTTTCCCGAAAGTATTATGATGCCTCCTGTGCGTCCGTTTATGTATATATGTATATAACCTGAAAGATTGCAGTCGTCGGCTTCAGCCCCCACGCATATAATGCGGGGGTGTTTTCGCAGAAGACGCATGTTCACACTTGATCTAACGTCTTGGTCCATTAAGGAGGTGATAGCGTAGCGAACTAGGCAACCGGACTATAATGCTTTAACACTTTCACTTAGCCAGAGGAGTTTGACAGTGGGGCTACTATATAGGCCCTGGTGGCTCCGCACTCCTCCGAATTCGGGGTGCGTACATGCCTGGCCGGGAAACGGCCCTTTGTTAAGGTGGAGGAATCCCGAAGATTCTGGTAGGTCATCGAGTGGTTGACCAGTCTCACGCTATATCATGACAGTCAATTTTCGGCTTTCTCTACTGAGGTGCTCGTCCGGATGAACCAGGACACAATCGCAGTAGTTCTCCTGGTGCCGCCTTAGCCGATAGAGCGGAACGTAAGGCAGCAAAATACAGGAGCCGGGCAAACCCAACATTTGACCAAAGACATGATTCGGAGTTGATGCATATAAGGCCAAACCCGCGACGCCGAACATTACCTAAGGTATTCGGTCTTTATGGTGTAAACCGGGCCTAAACAGTGCCCTTTGTAATAAGCCCCTGGTGTCCAGGTACGTGCAATATTCTGACGTGGCCACATGCCAATACGTCAGCATCCTTCTCAATTGTACTGAGAATCCAAGGGATGTGTATCAACAACAGACATTAAAAAAGGTTTACGCATGGTCTTAATCTAAAAAAAATCCTTGGAACGGGTCCCTACTGCACGTCTGCGCCTGTATCTCCGTTGTGCCGTATCCTGAACGGGTGTAGCACGATGGTCATCTGTAAAAGAGAGGAACTTAGTTGAAAAGTTGTCGTGCAAAAAGGTAGGTTGTACTAAAGAAAATATGTACAGTTCAAGATGAGTAAAGTTGAGCCTAACTGCCACTTGTTTACGTGCGTTGAGCCCCTTGTATTGTAATAGGGGTATAGCCATCAAACCTGTATCAATTACATATAACTGTGTCGGACTCGTCTAACCGCGTCCGTGATCTTAACGACCTGTCAGATGCTTCAGTTGGTGAGGCCGTTTAGCGTGCAGCTGCCAAGGCAGCCGCATGGTCTTCCACGCGAAAGGAGTGCTCAATATTTCCTTTTACTGTAATGATGCCGCATGGACCGGGAATCTTAAGCATAAGAGAAGTGTAATGCGGTATTGCGTTAAAGCGAGCGAAAGCTTCGCGTCCGAGTAGAGCTTGATAGCCACTTTGGAATGGAGCGATGTGGAAGGTTAACTTTTCGCTGCGGAAGTTATCGGGAAAAGCCGAATATAACCTCTAGTTGCAGGGAGCCCGTGCAATGGGCTTCTGGGCCTGGCGTTACTCCTTTAAAGGTAGTATTGCTATGGCTAATTTTTGCTAGGTCTATCCCCATGTTGCGTACTGTGTCCTGGTATATCAGGTTTAAACTGCTGCCGCCGTCCATCAGAACTCGTGTGAAGTGGTATCCGTCAATTATTGGGTCTAATACCAAGGCAGGCCATCCTGCACGCCGGACACTTACTGAGTAATCCCGATGGTCAAAAGTGATCATTTGGGATGACCGGTGGCAGAATTCCACGGTGATAGGCCCTGGGGCATGTGTCTCTGGGAGTGCCGCTTTGTTTCTCCCGTTTATTACGTGTAATACGTTGACTGTTTTGACTTCTGGTGGGAATTTCTTCTGTTCCCCAGTGCTTTGCTTGCGAGGCTCGTCCTCGTCTTCGCTTGGTGTATCCTGCACCTTATGTTCGGCGTTGAGCTTGCCGGACTGCTTGAAGACCCAACATTCTCTATGGGTATGATTTGCAGGTTTGTCAGGGTACTATGGATCTGACATATTTGGTCCAGAATCTTGTTTAGGTTGGACAGTTCGTCTCTGTTGCCTTTGGAGGGTGGCTTTTGCTGACCTGGCCGAGAGCTTATGAATCCGGCCTTTACCGCCGTGCTCTTCGAGCTGTCTTCTTTATTCTGGCGCTTGTTTTTGCTGCATCGTGATTTCCCGTCTCCGTCCCTGACTTTGGATGTACTTGGGTCGCTGGTGCTGCATCAGGCTAACCAGCTTTCCTCGCCCGTGCAAAAGCGGGTCACGAGGCTTGTTAATGTTGCCATTGTTCTCGGCTTTTCTTGGCTGAGGTGTCTGGCAAGCCATTCGTCTCGAACGCTATGCTTGAAAGCTGCTAAGGCTTCGGCGTTCGGACAGTCGACTATTTGGTTCTTCTTAGTGAGGAACCTGTTCCAAAGCTTTTGGGCTGACTCTCCGGGCTGTTGAGTTATATGACTTAAATCATCTGCATCTGGTGGTCGGATATAGGTCCCTTGAAAATTTGCCCGAAAGGCGTCTTCGAGCTCTTCCTAGTTTCCAATGGAGTTTTTGGGGAGGCTTTCAAGCCAGTGCCTAGCTGGCCCTTTGAGCTTGAGGGGTAAGTACTTGATGGCATGGAGATCGTCTCCTCGAGCCATGTGGATATGGAGGATATAGTCCTCAATCCAGTCCCCAGGGTCTATTGTTCCGTCGTACGCCTCTATGTTTACGGGTTTGAATCCCTCTGGAAATTCATGGTCCAGCACCTCATCGGTGAAACATAGGGGGTGTGCGGCACCCCTGTATTTGGGTGTACCGTGGTGTTCGGATGTTTGTTGTGTTTTATTTCATACTGGAGCGTGCTTGCGTGGCCCGTATATGGATTTGGTTGCACCGTCCTTTTGATGCGAGCCCTCACGTGATTCGCGTATTGTCTTATGTGTGGCGTCGTTTGCCGCTCTATATTGGCCGCGAGGTCGTCTATCTGACCGGATGGCCGTTTTTTTTTCTAATTGCGGGGGATCTAAGGCCTCCTCGTCGAATTCAGGTAGCAACTTTCGCTTCGGGTAGCTCTTGGTGTGGCGATTACCGCCTTACTTCGCTGCAGTGTTGAGTACTTCACTCCATCTGATTCTGAGTGTGTCTTGCGCAGCCCTGAGCCTTTGATTCTGCTTTTTCAGACTCCTCGCAGTGGCAACAAGCCTTTAATGGGCATTCTGTTGCTCTGGGCGCCTGTCCGGTGTGATATCATCCGGACTGTTATCTTCGATGGAGTCAGGTTGTTCGGTTTGATTCTCTGTGTTGCCCTGGTCGGGCGATGGTTCACCCTGCTCTATCGCTGGGTCTATGTGACCGCTGTTTCTGCCGAGGCGGGATTTGGAGCGGTGCTTATGCCGCCGCTTTGACTGCTTCTCGAGGGAACAACCCTTCATTGCGTCCTTCTATTCCTCATCGTTGTTTTCTTTGGGTGTGTCCACCATGTATACATCATATGATGAGGTGGGCGTCCAGTGCCCTGTGGGCAGTGGTTCCTGTTTGTCTCCTGCATCGTCGTCCATACCGTCGATGTCTTCAGAGTCGAGGTCGAGCATGTCGATCAAATCGTCGAAAGTGGCTACTAAGTGGGTGGTGGGTGGGCGGCGAATTTCTTCGTCATCCGCACCCCAATCCTGCCAGACATAGTTCGGCCAAGACTCTCCTGACAAGGAGAGAGACCTTATTGAGTTCAGTATGTCGCCGAAGGGCGAGTGCTGAAAGATATCCATGGAGGTAAACTCCATGATCGGCGCCCAATCGGATTCGATAGGCACGGGCGCAGGCGGTTGGGAGTCTGTGGCCGAGGAGGAATCCGATAGTTTGGAGTCATGGCTCTCATGAAGGGTAAGGTCGATACTCAGCTTGATCGCCGATGAGAGTGCAGCCTCCGTGGCGGGTTCTATCCACCCGTCCATGGATGGCGCAGCTGGTTCCGAATTGAGGGTCGGAGCGGTTGCTGGTGCGATCTCCTGAACACTATCTGATGGTAGAGCTAAATCCTATTCATCGTGACTGTGTGGCGCACAAGGCAGGGGCTCGAATCCGTCGAAGATCAAGTCTCCGCGGATATCGGCCGTGTAGTTTAAGCTTCCAAACCTGACCTGGTGGCCAGGGCGTAACTCTCGATCTGCTCCAGATGGCCAAGCAAGTTGGCCCGCAGTGCAAAGCCGCCGAACACAAAGATCTGTCCGGGGAGAAAAGTCTCACCATGGACTGCATCGCTACCGATGATCGAAGGAGCCATCAAGCCTAACGGCGACGACACAGAGGAACTCTCAATGAAAGCACCAATGTCGGTGTCAAAACCGGCGGATCTCGGGTAGGGGGTCCCGAACTGTGCGTCTAAGGCGGATGGTAACAGGAGGTAGGGGACACGATGTTTTACCCAGGTTTGGGCCCTCTTGATGGAGGTAAAACCCTACGTCCTGCTTGATTATTGTTGATAATATGAGTAGTACAAGAGTTGATCTACCACGAGATCGGAGAGGCTAAACCCTAGAAGCTAGCCTATGGTATGATTGTATGTTGTCCTACGGACTAAAACCCTCTGGTTTATATAGACACCGGAGGGGGCTAGGGTTACACAAGGTCAGTTACAAAGGAGGAGATATACATATCCGTATTGCCTAGCTTGCCTTCCACGCCAAGTAGAGTCCCATCCGGACACAAGACGAAGTCTTCAAATGTTATGTCTTCATAGTCCAACAGTCCGGCCAAAGGATATAGTCCGGCTGTCCGGAGACCCCCTAATCCAGGACTCCCTCAGTTATTATCAATGAACTATCGAAATTCAAGAGAAACCAAGTTGAGCCGGGCTGGCCCTGATTACACGCGGGAAGCCCCTGGTGTCATTTTATGAGGGTTCAAAAACCAATCTCATGTATATATGATGGAACGCCGGATTCGTCTAACCGTGTCCGTGGTCTTGTCGACCTGCCATTTTTTTGGTTGGTGAGGCCATCTTAGTTTGCGGCTGCTAGAGCCGCCGCATCCTCTTCCGTACGTAAAAAATGTTTGGTATTTCCGCTAACTGTGATGATGCCACATGGACCGGGCATCTTGAGCTTGAGAAAAGCATAATGTGGCACTGTGTTAAAACGAGCGAAAGCCGCCCTTCCGAGTAGTGCTTGATAATCACTTCGGAATGGAGCGATGTGAAAAGTTAACATTTCGCTTCGGAAGTTATCGGGAGAACCGAATACTACCTCTAGTGGTACAGAGCCCGTATAGCGGGCCTCTTGGCCTGGTATTACTCCCTTGAAGGTAGTATTACTGTGGCTTATTTGTGTCGGGTCTATCCCCATTTTGCGGACTGTGTCTTGATATATCAGATTTAGGTCACTATTGCCGTCCATGAGGACCCGTGTGAAATGGTAACCATTCACTATTGGGTCTAGCACCAAGGTCGTTAGTCCTTTGCGCCAGATATTTATAACGTGATCCCGACGATCAAAAGTGATCGGGCATGCCAACCAGTGGTTGAACCTAGGGGTGACAGGCTCTATGGTGCGTGTGCATCGGAGTGCATGCTTGCTTCTCCTCTTTGTAACATGGATTGCGTTTACTGTTTTAACCTCTGGGGGGAACTTTTTCTGTCCTCCGGCATTTTGCTAGCGAGACTCATCCTCGTCTTCGCTTGGTGTCTCTTCCCCTTTGTATTCGGTGTTTAGCTTACCGGCCTACTTGAAGACCCAACATTCTCTGTGGGTATGATTTGCAGGTTTGTCTTGGGTGCCGTGAATCTGACAGAGTTTGTCAAGAATTTTTTTAGGCCAGATTGTCCTTCTCTGCTGCCTTTGAAAGGCTTTTTCCGCTGACCTGGTTGGGAGCCCCTGAATCCGGCGTTTACCTCCGTGTTATCTGGGCTACCTTCTTTATTTCGATGCTTGTTTTTGTTGCGTCGTGGTTTACCATTGCCATCCCTGACTTCGGATGTGCTTGGGTCGCTAGTGCTGCTACGGGCCAACCAACTGTCCTCGCCCGCACAAAAGCGGGTCACGAGGCTTGTTAGGGCTGCCATTGTTCTCGGTTTTTCTTGACCGAGGTGTCTGGCGAGCCATTCGTCTCAGACGATGTGTTTAAAAGTTGCTAAAGCTCGGCGTCCGGACAGTCGACGATTTGGTTCTTCTTGGTGAGGAACCTGTTCCAAAGCTTTCGGGCGGACTCTCCGGACTGTTGGATTATATGACTTAAATCATCTGCATCTGAAGGTCAAACATAAATCCCTTGAAAATTGGCCCGGAAAGCGTCCTCGAGCTCCTCCCAACTTCCAATGGAGTTTTCGGGGAGGATTTCCAGCCAGTGCCTAGCTGGCCCTTTAAGCTTGAGGGGCAAGTATTTAATGGCATGGAGATCGTCTCCACGAGCCATATGAATATGGAGGATGAAGTCCTCTATCCAGACTCGAGGGTCTGTGGTTCCGTCGTACGCCTCTATGTTCACCGGTTTGAATCCCTCTGGGAATTCGTGATCCAGCACCTCATCAGTGAAACATAAGGGGTGTGCGGCACCCCTGTATTGGGATGCGCCATGGTGTTCGGACGATTGTAGTATTCGGCGTTGGTTGTGTACCGTAGCACGCTTCCTAGATCCATAGATAGATCTGGTCGCGCTGGATTTTTGACGCAAGTTCTCACGTGAATCGTGTGTTGACTTATGCGTGACTTTGTTAGCCGCTCTATCGCGTTCACAGGGTGGTGGATCCGGCCGGTTGGCCGTATCACTTTTCGGTTGTATGGGCTCAAAGGCCTCATTGTCGAATTCCGGTAATAGCTTGCGCTTTGGATAACTATTTTGATGGTGATTTCCACCATACTTCGTTACTTTGTTCCACTTGCTATTGAGCGTATCTTGTGCAACCTTGAGCCTTTGTTTCTGTTTCTTTAGGCTCCTCGTTGTGGCAATAAGCCTTCTGCGGAGGTTTTCTTCCTCCAAGTGCGTTTCCGGGATGATGTGTGCATCTTCGTACGGACTGTTTTCTTCCCTAGATGGGGGTTGATGAGGCTTATCTTTGGCATCATCGTGTTCGGACGTCGGATCCGTGCTATGTGTGCAGTTTGGATCTTGATCGTGTTCTACCACCGGGGTGGTGCAGTTGTCATTTCTTCCAGAGTCACGTGGACTATTATTATCGCTGTTTTTGCTATGGCGGGACTTAGAGCGGCGTCGTTGATGTCGATGCTTGGGTTGCTTCTTGGAGGGGTCATCCTCCACTGTCTCGTCGCCATTGGGTTCTTTGGGGGTGTCCACCATGTATATATCGTATGATGAGGTGGCGGTCCAATGCCTCGAGGGCGGTGGATCCTGTTCGTCTCTGGCTTCGTCGTCCATACCGTCGAAGTCTTCGGAGCTGAAGTCGAGCATGTCAGTTAAGTCGTCGACAGTGGCTACTAAGTGGGTGGTGGGTGGGCAGCGAATTTCTTCATCGTCCACATCCCATTCTAGCCGGACATAGTTCGGCCAAGGTTCTCCTGACAGGAAGAGAGACCTTAATGAATTTAGCACATCTTCGAAAGGTGAGTGCTGAAAGATATCCGCGGAGGTGAACTCCATGATCGGCGCCCAGTCGGACTCGACGGGCGCGGATATGAGCGGCTCGGAGTCCGTGGCCGGAGATGAATCCAGTGGTTCGGCGACACAACTCTCATAAGGGGTGAAGTCAGTATCCGGCTCTATCGCCACTGAGAGTGCGGCCTCCATGGCGGGTTCCATCCCTCCGCTCTCGGATGGCGCGACTTGCTCCGGATTGATGGACGGAGTAGTTGCGGATGCGATCTCCCGAACATTGTCCGACGGCAGAGTTACGTCATGCTCGTCACGACCGTATGACGCATCCGACATGGGCCCGAATCCGTCGAAGATCATGTCTCCGTGGATGTCGGCCGTGTAGTTCAAGTTTCCAAATCTGACCTGATGGCCAGGGCGTAGCTCTCAATCTGCTCCAGATGGCCAAGCGAGTTGGCCCGCAGTGCAAAACCGCCGAATATGAAGATCTGTCCGGGGAGGAAAGCCTCCCCCTGGACCGCATCGCTAGTGATGATTGAAGGAGCCATCAAGCCTTATGGTGACGACAAAGTGGAACTCTCAATGAAAGCACCAATGTCGGTGTCAAAACCGGCAGATCTCGGGTAGGAGGTCCCGAACTGTGCGTCTAAGGCGGATGGTAACAGGAGGAAGGGGACACGATGTTTACCCAGGTTCGGGCCCTCTTGATGGAGGTAAAACCCTACGTCCTGCTTGATTGTCCTTGATGATATGAGTATTACAAGAGTTGATCTACCACGAGATCAGAGAGGCTAAACCCTAGATGCTAGCCTATGGTATGATTGTATGTTGTCCTACGGACTAAAACCCTCTGGTTTATATAGACACCGGAGGGGGCCAGGGTTACACAAGGTTGGTTACAAAGGAGGAGACATACATATCTGTATTGCCTAGCTTGCCTTCCACGCCAAGTAATGTCCCATCCGGACATGAGACGAAGTCTTCAATCTTGTACCTTCATAGTCCAACAGTCTGGCTGTCCGGAGACCCCCTAATCCAGGACTCCCTCAGCTAGGGTTACACAGAGTCAGTTACAAGGGAGGAGATCTACATATCCGTATTGCCAAGCTTGCCTTCCACGCCAAGGAGAGTCCCATCCGGACACGGGACGAAGTCTTAAATCTTGGATCTTCATAGTCCAACAGTCCGGCCAAAGGATATAGTCCGGCTGTCCGGAGACCCCCTAATCCAGGACTCCCTCAGTAGCCCCTGAACCAGGCTTCAATGACGATGAGTCTGGCGCGCAGATTTGTCTTCGGCATTGCAAGGCGGGTTCTTCCTCCAAATACTCCATAGAAGATTTTGAACACAAGGATAGTGTCCGGCTCTGCAAAACAAGTTCCATATACCACCATAGAGAGAATAATATTTCCACAAATCTAATATGCTGACACGTTTAGCAACATGACATCATGTCATGGCCTGGTCATTATTCGAACCGTTTTTCTCAACCAGCATTGCACATATCGCGAGGCGGTTTTCTTGACACATCTAGTCGAAGCAGAGATTGTGTCCCCTTATCACGGGATTCTCATCAATACGGGTATGGGTAACCCAACCGCACCATCAATTATGGCGCTCGGGGAATAAGCGATTTTACCAGGTAAGTGGGGAGCCGCATCGCCTCTTCCACCCATATAAAGGGACAAAGATTCACCCTTTTTACCCACTCCTTCTTCCTCCTTGCTTATCCATTCTCGCGCACTCGAGCTCCGGCAGCCAAGTTCGCGTCTTTCTCCTTAAAACACTCCAAGCATGTCCAGAGCGGGAGGCAAGTGGATGGTCTCCTCCGTCATGGAGGAGAACATCACAAAGCTACGGGAAGCCGGATATCTGGCCGCGGACATCACGCACCGGCTGCCAGATGCGGGGCAGATCATCCCTACGCCCAAACCCCATGAGAGGGTAGTTTTCCTTACCCACTTTGTCCGCGGACTGGGATTTCCCCTTCACCCGTTTGTCCGCGGGCTCATGTTCTACTATGGGCTGGATTTTCATGATCTGGCCCCCAATTTCATCCTCAACATTTCGGTGTTTATCGTCGTGTGCGAGGCCTTCCTCCGCATTAGGCCCCACTTCGGCCTGTGGCTGAAGACCTTCAATGTTAAACCGAAGGTGGTGGTCGGCCAGCAAGCAGAGTACGGAGGCGCCATGGTGGGCAAAATGCCTAACGTCACCTAGCTCGAAGGATCCTATGTGGAGACCATAAAGGGGTGGCAATCAGGGTGGTCCTACATCACCGAGCCGCGTGACACCAACTGGGTGGTGGCCCCCGAATTTCGATCTGGAATCCCCACGCGGCTCACCTCCTGGAAAGAGAAGGGCCTATCCTGGGGTTCCCTGGTAGAGCTGACCGGACTCCAGACCTGCATCAAGAACATGATGAGCAAGAAAATCAAGCTCGTCAACATGGTCCAAGTCATGCTCTTCCGCCAGATCCTCCCGTGTCAACGACAGGTATTCAATTTATGGGAGTTCGACCCGGCCAAGCACCAGACGCTGCGAGAGCTCTTCGACACGAAGCACAAGGACGTCTGTAAGGTGCTGTTCAAGGGCACCGAGGTACCTCCTCCCCTTACCGAGGACCGCGGACTCAGTGCAAAGCGCCATGCTAATCTGGTAAGTTTTTATATCTCACAGGATATTTATTTGCCCCAGTTTAATCATGTGCAGGATCTAAGCTTCCATGCCATTAACAGGACTAGGTAGAGACAGCAGAGCAGATCGATTGCCCAGCCCCCCTGCATGAAGATCCTGTAGATGTTCTCCTAATGGAGATGTTGGTTCCGGCGCCTTACAAGGTGCCGATGAGAAGGCCACGGGGACCCGAAAGGGTCTCCGGCACAAGGTTACATCGGACACATCGTCCGATAACTCCAAAGCGCACTCCTCCCATGAAAACGAGGAGGAGGAAGAGGAAAGTTCTCCCCCCAGCCGGGGGAGACAAGAAAAGGAAGGCCGCCCCAACCGGGGAGGCCGAAGGGTCCAAGAAGGGAAGGACCCTCCTTCTGGACTGCTCCACGACGGCCGCCCACAGCGACGACGAGTGGTTACCCAGGGACAAGCCCCTGGCGAAGTCGTAAGTATCCGGATACCATAGTAATTCATGGTATGTTTTATTGCACAGCTTTTTCTTACGCCAAATATGATTATGCAGTCCGTCCCGAGCCCATATCGACATATCTTCGTTGGATGGTTCTTTGGACTCGTCGGATATGAATAGCGATTCACTTCTGACCGCATCCACCCCTTGCCCTACGGACATGCCACGACCGGTTTTTTCCGGGTAATAACATTCCAGAAAATACCGTCGTGCTCATCAGCCCCAGGATTACTGTTAGCTGATGAGGCTCCAACTGGATACAGAAATCCAAGCAGAATACAACATATGTAGTACAAGACCATTCTGGCCTGAGAGTACAACAAATGGTTTCTAGTGGTTGATGGCGGAAGCGGTTTGTGAGACATCAGTGTCTATGGGACTCCATTTCCCACGGGAACAGCTGACCAGGTTAACTCCTATCTTCGCGAGGTACAATCTCCATTTGTGCGGGTTCCGGGGCTGACATCGCGTCGCTCCTCTCCGAGCAAGAAAATCTGGCCAAGACAATAGCCAGGGACAAGCCAGTGAGTACTTTGAATGTACTCGCAAACTTTATGAACACAGGTATAATATAACAATGATGTGCTAAAATATTTTATGCTCATGACGTCAGTCACAAACGATAAATGAAACTCTGATGCGTGCAAGCAAGTTATTTATAAAAATAACATGGTAGTATTAAAATTTTTGAAAAACAAATAGCAAGCAATGCCACAGTCGGGCGTCTGAGCGACACCACATAAAGGGCTTTAAAAGAAATGCCACAGTCGGGTGTCTGAGCGACACCACATAAAGGGCTTTAAAAGAAATGCCACAGTCGGGCGTCTGAGCGACACCACATAAAGGGCTTTAAAAGAAATGCCACAGTCGGGCGTCTGAGCGACACCACATAAAGGGCTTTAAAAGAAATGCCACAGTCGGGCGTCTGAGCGACACCACATAAAGGGCTTTAAAAGAAATGCCACAGTCGGACGTCTGAGCGACACCACATAAAGGGCTTTAAAAGAAATGCCACAGTCGGGCGTCTGAGCGACACCATGTAAAGGGCTTTAAAAGAAATGCCACGGTCGGGCGTCTGAGCGACACCACATAAAGGGCTTTAAAAGAAATGCCACAGTCGGGCGTCTGAGCGACACCACATAAAGGGCTTTAAAAGAAATGCCACAGTCGGGCGTCTGAGCGACACCACATAAAGGGCTTTAAAAGAAATGCCACAGTCGGGCGTCTGAGCGACACCACATAATGGGCTTTAAAAGAAACAATCATAGTGAATATCCCGGAGGTAGAACCATCCTTGAGATACTCGATAATAACAATAATAATACGGGTTAGTCAATAATAATAATAATCATAGTTATCACAATTCACGAGTAGTAATTCCATTTCTGGTTAACCGTTTCACCTTCGAAGACCGACACTAAGACCGACACCTGACCCATCCCAGACTGTAATCCTTAACCATGGACACGGCTATTTGAATAGATTTAATCTCTGCAGAGGGTGTACTCTTTACCCACGAGTAACGGATTTCTTTAGTCCATCAGGACTAATTCCGTCTACGGCCTTTTTGTTGAAAACACACCTAACTTGCACACACCAGCTTAACTCACACGTGTCTGGAATCACCCACAACACCTGTTAAGCAACTCTAAGTGGGGAGGCTACAACCTCACGTAGCATGGGATCAAATTTATATCGCGCGCTCTAAGGGGTGGCCTCCCCTCTCGGTCCCAACCGGAAACACCCATGCCCCCGGACCAGGTGGCTTGCCTACCAGCTACAACCGGTACCTTCCACCATGGCCTCTCTGTACGGTGTGTGCTAGAAAGAGGTTGACAACTTACTGAACCGTACTCTACTTGCTGTAGAGACGAGTGGTAGTACGAAACAAGTATGGGGGTTACTGGCACAAGACTCGATCTACGGTCGACTCAGGAGGTTTAAGTATTCCCCGCATGATTAGTATAACGAATATATTTCAACCAACAGAGTCACCGCTCATGTCACTCTACCATGCCATACTAGACATAACCGTCCCGATGGAGACCGGCGACAAACTCATGCCTACCCAAGGCTGAGGTTTTCCCGGGTTCCTGCCGGTATGCATGCAAGGCACATGAGGGTGAATGTCATTACAAGTGTGTTCATTACCAACAGCCTGGAAATCACTAATATGCACTCATGCATATGATCATACCACATGAAATAACGAGTCCTTCGAAATGCGGTGGTGTTATGAATGTATCCACGATCACACCAAAAATATTATGCCGGGATTCAGAATGCTTGCCTTCAATGTTGTGTAGGGGTGGGGTGCTCTCCAAAACTTTTGAAAGCTTCTTCTCTCTCCCCAAAATCCTATTTAAAATTATAATTGAATTAACACACATTTCAAAAACAGTACAAAAAAATTGTTTGAAATTTTTTCAAATAAATCTTAAAATAAACTAGACCAAATTTGAGGAAGGTGGGAAAAAGAATCAACTCATTTGGAGTTATATTTAAAAAGTTATAGCCAGTCAAAGTTGTGGTCAAAATCTGTTATTTAAAATAAAACAGAAAAGAAAACATTTCAGATAGAAATACGCTTTTGGTGCAGAGGAGGCGTACTTGGGGCTTTACGCCTCCACTTAACCACGTGGACAGACACGGGGTCGCTGACAGTGGGTCCAGAGGGCCCACTGGTCAGGTTTGACTAGTCTTCTCCCTCCTCTTTCTCTGTCCCGAGCGGAGGCGGGACTCCGGCGATCGCCGCCGGCGATTGGCGGTTCCGTTTGAGAAACTGAAGTCATCCACGGGTTCAGGGGGTCGAGGCGGTCCCGCCGGTGGGTGTTATGGCCTCGGGAGTGGACGGGGTCGTCGGCGGTGAGCTTCGCGGCGGACGGAGAGCTTCGGGAGCAGAGTGGTTTTGGGGCTACGGTGGTCCTTGATCAAAATCGAGTAGTGGGAATGGTTTACGGGAGGATGAGGGTGCTCTTGGTGGAGAGAACGGAGAGTGGGAGGCTCTGGTGGTGCCGAATTGGCCGGGGCAGTGGTGGCGGCTGCAGTTGCCGGAGGTGGGGAGGAAGACCTCCCCCGGGTCGATTGGCTGTCATGGGAGGACTAGGGGTGCATTCTAAGGCTTCCTGTGTGCTCGGGGAGGCTCGGGGGCCTCCTTTTATAGCTCGTCGAGGTCGGTTCCGCGGCGGCCGGATAAGCTCTCCGGTGAACCGCCTCTCTGTAGCTTGCAGGGCAACGTGGCGTGGCTGGGGATGACGGCAGGAGCTAGCGGACGATTGGGCACTGCTCCAGGGGCGAGCTGGCGAGCGGAGGTGGCTTTGGCGGTGCCGACATGGGCAGAGGCTGTCGGGCGGCGGCGGCTAGCTCTTGGCTTGCCGGGCGTGGCGAGGGGTGGCTTGGCGCGTAGCGGTGAGAAAGGGAGTGCGTGGCGAGGCTCTGCAGTGTGGGCCAAAACCGTGGGGGCCAGCATGTCGGCTCGGTGCGCATGCGTGCCAAACGCACGCTCTGCTCACGCTCTGGGCATGCACGGGACATGCTCGATGTAATGCCAGAGCGTGCTAGAGGTCGCGGTCGAGGCTGGTAATTAACAGACCCAGGTTAGGAGTAACGGGGAGTCTAGTGGACATGCTAGTTTGATCAGAGGTGCAAGTTCACAGTGCAATGCCACAACTCATGTCAAAATTGGTCATGCACTCCAGGTGTTCGACAAAATGCCAAGGGCACTTAGGCAAGTCTTGGAGTGGCCAAAAAACTCCAGATGGGGGTCTCTTTAGATGCAAGAGAGAGTGGTGAGGTTAGTTGGCCAAAAGCAGAAACTTGCTAGAGTAAGTTTAACAAAACTTCAATTTTGGACAGAAAACAAATGACATCATTACATGAACCAAAAATGATCCAAAAGGTGCATGCTCCTGGACTTAAGGGTTTAACATGGGGGACTACAAGTAGGAGAAATAATCATGGATATAGGAGCAACTAAAATGGTGGTTGCTGTACAAATCATCAAGTTGGTCCAGAATGGAAATGAGGTTGTTTCACTCAAAATTTTCAAAGAACAGCACTAGGTTTTTGCATAGTGTGGAATCATAGGCTATTACCAATATCCCATAATTTTGGTGGAGGCCAGGAAGAATTATTTAAAGGAGTTGTAGTGCAAAATGCACTCTGGACCAGAGAAGAAAAATTGAGTGTAGAGCTCAAAATACGCAATGAATTAAATATATTATTACACAAAAGTGATTTAGAGACATCACATGACATCTCCAAACTTTTGTGGGAATTTTAAGTGAATTTATCAAATGGTTGTAGTTCAAATATGGTCATTTAACCTTGAAAAACCATTTTCAAGAAAGTAAAGATCAAGCAACTTAAATTAGTTAATTAATTACACTGATAAAAGGAAAGTTTTTCTTGAGAGGTTAGACAAGTCCAATAACACATTTGAAAAGTAATTTTCTCTTTGGGAAAAACTCATCAAAACAGGGAAAGTAAAGATTTAAAAATCAAAATGGAGCTCAGAAATCCAAAGTTTTAATTCCTGGCAACATTTTAATTTATTAAAACAAGGCCAAATTTTTGGGGTGTCACAATACTATCCCCCTTAAGAAAAATCTCGTCCTCGAGATTTGTTAAAAGCGGTGTTAAGAAAATAATTACGCAACAAAGATGTGGCTACAGTGAGAGGGCAATAAGTGGTGAAAACCCATAGTGAAAACTGGGGCTGCGTGGAAGAGTTTACGGTTCGGGACAAAAACGGGTGATTTCTACGCTGGATAAAAATTTAGAAAAACTCCTAAATTTACATATACGCTGGTCGTACCCGAGAGCACAGTGCTCCCTCTGGCCGACAGGTGGACCCGGGGTCCACTGTCAGTCTCCTCTTCTCCCTCTGGCTCTTCCTTCTACCTCTTCTCTCCCGCGCGCTTTCTCGCGCTTTCTCCACCGGCGATGCCTAACTCGTAGGGCATCTAGGCCGTACCGTGGTAGTGCGCGGCGTGCTAGCTACCGGTGCAGCGTGCACTCACCTCGCGGGCCAGCGTGCTGTCAGCACTGCTCGCGGATTCGACTCCGAACACCGGCGATCGGCGACGAGCGGCGTTGGTGGACTTTGCCCACCGTACACTGAGCTCGAGCTATAAAAACGGCCGGGGTGCCTCTCTCTTCTTCCTCGCACCTGGCCTCACTTCTCCTCCTCCTCCCTCCATTACTGCTTACCAAAGCTCGGGCGAGGCTCTAATGGCGGAGGCGATGCCGGACTGGTTCGTGATCCTGATATGCGGAGGGCTGGCGACACTGCTGGGGCTCTTTGTGCTCCTGTGCGCGATGATCTTCGACGAGTATTGCAACGCTGCGGCTCGGGTGTTGGCTCTCCGCGGTGGTGGTGATCATGAGGAGTAGATGGAGGTGTGCCGGGTGCTAACTGTTGTTAGGGGGTGATTAGCTAGATGTAACGCCGTTGCAAAGTTTTGCAAACAGTGTATGTGTCTGAATGATTATGGTTGTGAGTCTGCTGCGTGGTGCTGTGTGAAATTAGTTAATCCATGTCGTGAGAAGGGGCAGGTGTAGCAACTCAGGGAAAAGAAATCTCACTCCAGGATTTTGCAAGGGAAAAACAGTTAATTTAAAGGAGCATAAACCACAATAAGAACTACACACATTAGTAGAAGCCAAATAATTGACTCGTCGTACAAACTCAGAGTATCACGCATAAGTCACACACATAAATAAATGTTGCAAAGAACAAATACAGTAGTGACGTCTAAAATGAAAATGGTAACTGGGTGGGGTCCTGATAAAATGTCTCTGGTAAAGGGATACACTCTTCTTCTATCGGAGGCAGTGGATTGACCAGTCGATGTATGCGTCTCTCCGTGTCGGGTCTCAGTGGTCTGCCGATGGCAATCTGAGGATTTAAATCTGCGAGGCTCTGGAGATAATCCATCACTCGCTGGTTCAAATGCTCTTGAGCAATGATGTACTGGATAAGGTTGGCCAGAACTGGGTCTCTCTCAATACGTCCACCGGGAAAAGATGTTACTTCTCCGGGTGCTGCACGGCTCGGAAAGTAATAATATCCTCGTTCGCGGGCATAGGGTACTGCGGATCGAAGACGAGCAATCGCTTCTTTTGCAGCAGCCTCTATGGCCAGGTGTGGGGTTGGCATAGATTTCCCCACGAAAGAAACTTCCGTTGGATCTTGGTTGGAGTCTACGGGAGGGATGTGTACTGCTGCCCAATATTCCGAGGTGGATGGGGTGATCCTTGATTTGAACAGCTCGTACTGAGGTGGCTGGGTAGAACCCATGGTACTGCGGGTAAAATCCCACAATATTTTGACAAAGCTACCTGGGGTTGCATCTGGGGTTCTCAGATGAATGCTGGGGCTCGGCATGACAGGAAAAAGTGCGAGTGTGGTGCACAAAGTGGGGGTTGCTGGGTAAGGTCACAAGGTGGCCTTTATATAGCAATGGAGCTGGATTCGTTTTACCGTGGTGAAAGGTAATAAATTTGCCAGCTTAGCTCCAAAGGTTGGGTCAGTGTCAGAGATACACATATCTCATAAAGAGACGTGTTACTGTGGTTGTCGTCGGGTTGGTTTTGGTAGTTGTGCCCGGAAAATGTGCAACTATGCGCTGACCAAATATGCAAGGCTACTATTAATACAGAGGCACAACGACAGGCTGCGTTAATATACACGGTTGTACGATTACAAAGCGAGGATACACTGTAACTCGGTGCTACTCATACGGCTTAGTCTACCTCGTTCATGTCTAAATGGGCGCGCCTGGTGGATGTCGAGGCTTCTCCACGTGTCTCTCTGCCGGGATTAGTCGGAGATGGCGGAGGAACTGCAGGGTCGGGGTAGTGAGGATGACCATCGCGGGGATTGTTGGCCACAACCCCGTTGGAGTGTGCTCCCAATATGCGACGAAGCACCTCTGGGGTTATCGCAGCACCTTGGACGATGGCTGGGGCAGATCTCGGGGTCTCGACCGGTTGTCCAAACAGCACGACTGGGTTGTCGGTGTTGGGCTCGTTTTCTCCTCTCGCCGGGGCTCGACGAACCAGCTCTCCACAAGCTGTGATTAAATCAATAGTGATCTGGTCGAACAGTGCCTCTAGTGCACTTACATAGCGCACTAGGTGCAACAGTGCGGGGTCCGTCTCGTGACCTCCGTTGGCAACTTGGGGTGGTCTACCATACCCTTCACGTCTGGGGTATAGTGGAACGAGCGACAGTTAACTCTGGGCGACAAGTGCCTGAGATGAACTATAGCCTCTCGAGCGGCTAGCTAGATGGCTTGTGGCTCAAAGGAAGTTGTCCTTCCGGTGAACCTGTAGGGGCGCTCGGGTGCTAGACCCCTACCGTAGATGTGCACAGTGGCCCAGAATTGACGGTCTTCACCGCTCATGGCTCCTTGATACACAACATATTCTGGTGGCTCTTCTAACGCGTAGGCACGACGGGTGAGGTTTGCGAGGATGGTCACAAAACCTCCAAGGTTGGTTGCTGTGGTTTCGTTGTGCACTATAGGTCCAGGCATTGTGGCTTGGTTTGGGGTAGCGGCTGTGCGGTGCTGTGTTGGGACTAGCGTGCCCTTTTTATAGGAAAAAGGGGGCGGAGTCTTCCTTCGCACGCTTGAGGGAAAGGACTATTTAGGGGTCGGTCACTGGCGCATGAGTGACAGGTTAGGTTGATAGGTTGGGCACCGACTGCCAAAAGGTGTTGGGTCACTTTATGGCTATCTTACACGAGAAGCTTGGCTGGGGTTTGACTAAGGTCTAGTGGGTTGGTTTGCCTAAGTTTTTCTACCTGGCTAAGATAGGATTAGCCAATGGTCAGCCTGGCTCTGATACCAAGTCTGCCATGACCGGTTTTTTTCCGGGTAATAAATTTCCAGAAAAGACCGTCGTGCTCATCAGCCCCAGGATTACTGTTAGCTGATGAGGCTCCAACTAGATACAGAAATCCAAGCAGAATACAACATATGTAGTACAAGACCATTCTGGCCTGAGAGTACAACAAATGGTTTCTAGTGGTTGATGGCGGAAGCGGTTTGTGAGACATCAGTGTCTATGGGACTCCATTTCCCACAGGAACAGCTGACCAGGTTAACTCCTATCTTCGCGAGGTACAATCTCCATTTGTGCGGGTTCCGGGGCTGACATCGCGTCGCTCCTCTCCGAGCAAGAAAATCTGGCCAAGACAATAGCCAGGGACAAGCCAGTGAGTACTTTGAATGTACTCGCAAACTTTATGAACACATGTATAATATAACAATGATGTGCTAAAATATTTTATGCTCATGACGTCAGTCACAAACGATAAATGAAACTCTGATGCGTGCAAGCAAGTTATTTATAAAAATAACATGGTAGTATTAAAATTTTTGAAAAACAAATAGCAAGCAATGCCACAGTCGGGCGTCTGAGCGACACCACATAAAGGGCTTTAAAAGAAATGCCACAGTCGGGTGTCTGAGCGACACCACATAAAGGGCTTTAAAAGAAATGCCACAGTCGGGCGTCTGAGCGACACCACATAAAGGGCTTTAAAAGAAATGCCACAGTCGGGCGTCTGAGCGACACCACATAAAGGGCTTTAAAAGAAATGCCACAGTCGGGCGTCTGAGCGACACCACATAAAGGGCTTTAAAAGAAATGCCACAGTCGGGCGTCTGAGCGACACCACATAAAGGGCTTTAAAAGAAATGCCACAGTCGGGCGTCTGAGCGACACCACATAAAGGGCTTTAAAAGAAATGCCACAGTCGGGCGTCTGAGCGACACCACATATTGGGCTTTAAAAGAAACAATCATAGTGAATATCCTGGACGTAGAACCATCCTTGAGATACTCGATAATAACAATAATATCACGGGTTAGTCAACAATAATAATAATCATAGTTATCACAATTCATGAGTAGTAATTCCATTTCTAGTTAACCGTTTCACCTCCGAAGACCGACACTAAGACCGACACCTGACCCATCCCAGACTGTAATCCTTAACCATGGACACGGCTATTCGAATAGATTTAATCTCTGCAGAGGGTGTACTCTTTACCCACGAGTAACGGATTTCTTTAGTCCATCGGGACTAATTCCGTCTACGGCCTTTTTGTTGAAAACACACCTAACTTGCACACACCAGCTTAACTCACACGTGTCTGGAATCACCCACAACACCTGTTAAGCAACTCTAAGTGGGGAGGCTACAACCTCGCGTAGCATGGGATCGAATTTATATCGCGCGCTCTAAGGGGTGGCCTCCCCTCTCGGTCCCAACCGGAAACACCCATGCCCCCGGACCAGGTGGCTTGCCTACCAGCTACAACCGGTACCTTCCACCATGGCCTCTCTGTACGGTGTGTGCTAGAAAGAGGTTGACAACTTACTGAACCGTACTCTACTTGCTATAGAGACGAGTGGTAGTACGAAACAAGTATGGGGGTTACTGGCACAAGACTCGATCTACGGTCGACTCAGGAGGTTTAAGTATTCCCTGCATGATTAGTATAACGAATATATTTCAACCAACAGAGTCACCGCTCATGTCACTCTACCATGCAATACCAGACATAACCGTCCCGACGGAGACCGACGACAAACTCATGCCTACCCAAGGCTGAGGTTTTCCCGGGTTCCTGCCGGTATGCATGCAAGGCACATGAGGGTGAATGTCATTACAAGTGTGTTCATTACCAACAGCCTGGAAATCACTAATATGCACTCATGCATATGATCATACCACATGAAATAACGAGTCCTTCGAAATGCGGTGGTGTTATGAATGTATCCACGATCACACCAAAAATATTATGCCGGGATTCAGAATGCTTGCCTTCAATGTTGTGGAGGGGTGGGGTGCTCTCCAAAACTTTTGAAAGCTTCTTCTCTCTCCCCAAAATCCTATTTAAAATTATATTTGAATTAACACACATTTCAAAAACAGTACAAAAAAAATTGTTTGAAATTTTTTCAAATAAATCTTAAAATAAACTAGACCAAATTTGAGGAAGGTGGGAAAAAGAATCAACTCATTTGGAGTTATATTTAAAAAGTTATAGCCAGTCAAAGTTGTGGTCAAAATCTGTTATTTAAAATAAAACAGAAAAGAAAACGTTTCAGATAGAAATACGCTTTCGGTGCAGAGGAGGCGTACTTGGGGCTTTACGCCTCCACTTAACCACGTGGACAGACACGGGGTCGCTGACAGTGGGTCCAGAGGGCCCACTGGTCAGGTTTGACCAGTCTTCTCCCTCCTCTTTCTCTGTCCCGAGCGGAGGCGGGACTCCGGCGATTGCCTTCGGCGATTGGCGGTTCCGTTCGAGAAACGAAGTCATCCACGGGTTCAGGGGGTCGAGGCGGTCCCGCCGGTGGGTGTTACGGCCTCGGGAGTGGACGGGGTCGTCGGCGGTGAGCTTCGCGGCGGACGGAGAGCTTCGGGAGCAGAGTGGTTTTGGGGCTACGGTGGTCCTTGATCAAAATCGAGTAGTGGGAATGGTTTACGGGAGGATGAGGGTGCTCTTGGTGGAGAGAACGGAGAGTGGGAGGCTCTGGTGGTGCCGAATTGGCCGGGGCAGTGGTGGCGGCTGCAGTTGCCGGAGGTGGGGAAGAAGACCTCCCCTGGGTCGATTGGCTGTCATGGGAGGACTAGGGGTGCATTCTAAGGCTTCCTGTGTGCTCGGGGAGGCTCGGGGGCCTCCTTTTATAGCTCGTCGAGGTCGGTTCCGCGGCGGCCGGATAAGCTCTCCGGCGAACCGCCTCTCTGTAGCTTGCAGGGCAACGTGGCGTGGCTGGGGATGACGGCAGGAACTAGCGGACGATTGGGCACTGCTCCAGGGGCGAGCTGGCGAGCGGAGGTGGCTTTGGCGGCGCCGACATGGGCAGAGGCTGTCGGGCGGCGGCGGCTAGCTCTTGGCTTGCCGGGCGTGGCGAGGGGCGGCTTGGCGCGTAGCGGTGAGAAAGGGAGTGCGTGGCGAGGCTCTGCAGTGTGGGCCAAAACCGTGGGGGCCAGCATGTTGGCTCGGTGCGCGTGCGTGCCAAACGCACGCTCTTCTCACGCTCTGGGCGTGCACGGGACGTGCTCGACGTAATGCCAGAGCGTGCTAGAGGTCGCGGTCGAGGCTGGTAATTAACAGACCCAGGTTAGGAGTAACGGGGAGTCTAGTGGACATGCTAGTTTGATCAGAGGTGCAAGTTCACAGTGCAATGCCACAACTCATGTCAAAACTGGTCATGCACTCCAGGTGTTCGACAAAATGCCAAGGGCACTTAGGCAAGTCTTGGAGTGGCCAAAAACTCCAGATGGGGGTCTCTTTAGATGCAAGAGAGAGTGGTGAGGTTAGTTGGCCAAAAGCAGAAACTTGCTAGAGTAAGTTTAACAAAACTTCAATTCTGGGCAGAAAACAAATGGCATCATTACATGAACCAAAAATGATCCAAAAGGTGCATGCTCCTGGACTTAAGGGTTTAACATGGGGGACTACAAGTAGGAGAAATAGTCATGGATATAGGAGCAACTAAAATGGTGGTTGCTGTACAAATCATCAAGTTGGTCCAGAATGGAAATGAGGTTGTTTCACTCAAAATTTTCAAAGAACAGCACTAGGTTTTTGCATAGTGTGGAATCATAGGCTATTACCAATATCCCATAATTTTGGTGGAGGCCAGGAAGAATTATTTAAAGGAGTTGTAGTGCAAAATGCACTCTGGACTAGAGAAGAAAAATTGAGTGTAGAGCTCAAAATACGCAATGAATTAAATATATTATTGCACAAAAGTGATTTAGAGACATCACATGACATCTCCAAATTTTTGTGGGAATTTTAAGTGAATTTATCAAATGGTTGTAGTTCAAATATGGTCATTTAACCTTGAAAAACCATTTTCAAGAAAGTAAAGATCAAGCAACTTAAATTAGTTAATTAATTACACTTTTAAAAGGAAAGTTTTTCTTGAGAGGTTAGACAAGTCCAATAACACATTTGAAAAGTAATTTTCTCTTTGGGAAAAACTCATCAAAACAGGGAAAGTAAAGATTTAAAAATCAAAATGGAGCTCAGAAATCCAAAGTTTTAATTCCTAGCAACATTTTAATTTATTAAAACAAGGCCAAATTTTTGGGGTGTCACAGGACAACGTAGAGGTGTTGTCTCAAAAGGCACCGAGCCGAGGGGAGGTAGTCCTGGGGGCGCCTCGAGGCGACCTTCCGGACCCTAGGCGCAAAGGGAGCAAGACTCCCACGGGCTCCAAGTTTGGCCCCCAGCCAAACACTGCGCCGGAACCTTCGGTGGTTCCGGACTCCAGCGGGCGACCCCCCGTTAAGAGGGGCAAGCCGCCCATGCTAGTGGCCTCTGCCCATCCAGAGGCACCGGACAACTTGCTGGAAGTGCTTCATGGCGCTTCCATCGACGAAGAGCACCGCACTATCATGAGTGCGGTGATCGAGAAAGTTCAGTACGCCAAAAATGGACTGACCGAAGCTTGTGCCAGCCTCCTAACAGGCTTTCAGGTAAGCAATCAAAATATAGGAAAAATTTACCGCATAGACAGTAGCCCGTGATGCTCTGTTTGGCGTTCGCGAAGAAAAACCGAATAGAGGATCAAATAATGACTCAGGAGTCTAATCAGAATATGTCTATGTGCATATGCAGGCTTCACTGCTGGCCGCTGCCGCACGTACTGCGGAGGTCACTGCACTGAAGCAGGACCTTGAGCGGTCCGAGGACGAGCTCAGCCTTACCAAGAGGCAGCTGGAGGAGAGCAAAGGTAAGAAATACCTTGTCTATATATTAAAAAGAAATTTGGTTGTAAAATAATAGGATCATCATGAATTTGCCAGGGGCCACGACCGAGGTGGCGACCCTGAAGAAGGCGCTGTCCGAGGCCGAAGACAAAGCGGCCAAGGTGCGCATTGAGCGGGAAAAGCAAGAAGCCGGGGTAGGCGAGGTGCAGCAAGAGCTCGAGGCTCTCGCCAAAAAACACGAGTCCTTGGAGCGTGACTCTAAGACGCGAGAGTCCGAGCTTGCAAAGGCGCTCGAAAGTGCACAGAGCACCAAGGCTGAAGCTGAAAGTGCAACTATCCCTAGGTGGTTTTGGTAATTCATAACAACATATAGCTCATTGAGCTAATGCTATTCCAAGATGATTATTTCAGGAAAGCTCAATGATTGGCATGGCATGGATGTGAAAGTGGAACCCTCAAAATGCTAAGGACAAAGGATTGGCTCAAGCTCAAAAGCTCAAGACTCTTCATTTTATATTTTAGTGATCCAAGATCACATTGAGTCCATAGGAAAAGCCAATACTATCAAGGAGGGATGAGGTGTTGCTTAATGAGCCTCTTGCTTCATATGCTTAGTGATATGCTCCAAAACCCTCAACTACTTTCCCATATCCACATATGACCTAAACCCTAAGCCAGACTCGGTCCTACCGATTCTTCCTATCCGGCGCCACCGAGTTTCACTTGTCATTAGCCACTGCCAAACCCTAGCAATTCGGTTCTACCGATAAGGATCTCGGTCTCACCGAGATGGGATTGCAAACTCTCTATTTCCCTTTCGTAACTTTTCGGTCTCACCGAAAGAGCGAAACGGTCCCACCGAGATTGCAATGTAAACTCAGTGTTTCCCCTTTGTAACTTTTCGGTCTCACCGAGTTCCACTCGGTCTCACCGAAAGAGCAAATCGGTCCCACCGAGTTTTCCTGACCAACTCTCTGGTTAGCTAATTACCAAATTCGGTCTCACCGAGTTTGTGTAATCGGTCTCACCGAGATTACGTTATGCCCAAACCCTAACCATATCGGTCCTACCGAGTTGCGTGTCAGTCCCACCGAAAATCTCTAACGGTCACTAGGTTTACATTTTCGGTCCGACCGAGTTTGTTGATTCGGTCCCACCGAGATTGGAAAACTGTGTGTAACGGTTGGATTTTGTGAGGAGGCTATATATACCCCTCCACCTCCTCTTCATTTGGAGAAAGAGCCATCAGAACACACACACCATTCCAACTCATATGTTCTGAGAGAGAACCACCTACTCATGTGTTGAGACCAAGATATTCCATTCCTACCATATGAATCTTGATCTCTAGCCTTCCCAAGTTGCTTTCCACTCAAATCTTCTTTCCACTAAATCCAAATCCTATGAGAGAGAGTTGAGTGTAACGGTTAGATTTTGTGTGGATGCTATATATACCCCTCCACCCACTCTTCATTCTGTGAGAGAGCCATCAGAACATACCTACACTTCTAATACACATTTTCTGAGAGAGAACCACCTACACTTGTGTTAAGGTCAAGATATTCCATTCCAACCATATGAATCTTGATCTCTAGCCTTCCCAAGTTGCTTTCCACTCAAATCTTCTCTCCACCAAATCCAAATCCTGTGAGAGAGAGTTGAGTGTTGGGGAGACTATCATTTGAAGCACAAGAGCAAGGAGTTCATTACCTACACACCATTTGTTACTTCTTGGAGAGTGGTGTCTCCTAGATTGGCTAGGTGTCACTTGGGAGCCTCCGACAAGATTGTGGAGTTGAACCAAGGAGTTTGTAAGGGCAAGGAGATCGCCTACTTCGTGAAGATCTACCGCTAGTGAGGCAAGTCCTGTGTGGGCGATGGCCATGGTGGGATAGACAAGGTTGCTTCTTCGTGGACCCTTTGTGGGTGCTTGCTTCTTCGTGGACCCTTCATGGGTGGAGCCCTGTGTGGACTCGCGCAACCGTTACCCTTTGGTGGAGCCCTGTGTGGACTCGCACAACCGTTACCCTTCGTGGGTTGAAGTCTCCATCAACGTGGATGTAGGATAGCACCACCTATCCGAACCACGGAAAAAACATCCATGTCTCCAATTGCGTTTGAATTCTCCAAACCCTTCCCTTTACATTCTTGCAAGTTGCATGCTTTACTTTCCGTTGCCTATATACTCTTTGCATGCTTGCTTGAATCATGTGATGATTGCTTGACTTGTCCTAAATTAGCTAAAATCTGCCAAGAACTAAAATTGGGAAAAGGTTAAGTTTTTATTTGGTCAAGTAGTCTCATCACCCCCCTCTAGACATACTTCGATCCTATAGAAGCCCACAAGGCCCTCCAGGAAATTGATGCGGTGAAGAAGATAGCAGTGGGTAAGGCATTCATTATGCAAAGCAAGCATGTGAGGGAAACTTTCCTTTTACTTACCCGAGTTCGGAGCTCTCCAGGAGCGTTCGTAGATCTTCCCCACAGTGTGCTCGATGCCGCGGAGTTTTACTGAGCTGAGGAGGGGAGCTTGACAAAAAAGTTGTTCTGGTCTCAGTATACTGGGACCGAACACCCAATGCCCTTGAGCGACCGGCTGAAGCAACTGGTCGAGCTTCACAAGGCGGCCGAACAGGCCATGAAGGGTCTTATAGTCCGGATGTGGCCTGGCGATCCCCTGCCTAGCAGCTACTTCAGTCTGGTGAGGCGGCTTGTGGATGCCTGCCCATGGCTTGAAGTTATAAAGCGGTCCGTCTGCATCGAGGGTGCTCGCAGGGCTTTTGCCCGGGCGAAGGTGCACTGGGCGAAGCTGGACGCCGTAAAGCTGGTGAAGGAGGGGCCGCCGGAGGGCAAGGAGCATCGCTGCCCCGAAATGTATTATGACAGTGTCCCGAAGGGTTCCCGGCTTGTGGCGGAGGAATGTGCTAGAGATGTAATTTTTGAATGAACATGCTCATGTGATCATGTAATGTGAAACGAGTTCATTTGCGCTATGCAACGCTTTTTGAAATTAAAATATTACCTTATGTGCGGCCGTTTATAAAATCTGAGAGTTGGCCAGTCGTCGGCTTCTGCCCCCATGTAACTAGTACTGGGGTGTTCGGGATAAACCTGAGCACTCTTTATCCCAATTTTGGGTCCTTCGAGGGAGGTGTTCAGCACAACGAACCATGCAATCATAATATAATGCTTTATCTCTCTCACTTAGCCATAGAAGTCTACAATTTTAAATTTTGGCGAAGCCCCTAGTATTTGGAAGGCTGAATTTGGGGCGCTATATACGCCTAAGTCGGGCAAGGCCGACTCCTCGCCTGAAGCAGAAAAAGTCTTTAAGGACTTAATACCTCTCGAACAGCGACCAGCTCTCGCCTTATCACGACAGTCAGTTTTCGGCCTTCTCTACTGAGGTGCTCGTCTGGAAGAACCGGGACACAATCGCAGTAGTTCTCCCAGCGCTACCTTAGCCGGTATAGCGGAACATAAGGTCCCAAAACATGGGAGCTTGGCAAACCCAACTATTGACCCCAAGACATAATTCGGAGCTGATGCATATAATGCTATAAGTTCGGGGTGCCGCACTGTCGAAAGTGTTCAGACTTCTCATGCTGTATTATGGGGTAAACGAAAGCCCCTGGCGTACTGACCGTACCAGAATGTACGGGTGCAAGTTGTCATAAATGAACATATAAAAAAGGATGGATAATGCAATAATAGACTAATGCTATGCATTGTTATTTAAATAATATGTCGAAGCGTACTGATACAAGTAGTGCAATAAGCAAAAAATAGGACTATTTGACATGTCCTATCCAAGGGCAAGCTGCATATGGGTAGTAAAAAGTGGGTATATCGATTGTTATTAGAGACCACCTAGGGGTTCCCTTGTACGTCTTAGCTTCTTGCCTCCTTGGTTGTTCCTTCCCGTAATGTGTTCGGCAATCATACTACCGGAAAGGGCTTCCAGAGAGTAAGGTCCTGAAAGAGAAAAAAATGATAAAGGTATGCAGCCCCTAGGGCGGTTAAGCCGCATTGCGGGACGTGCCCTGATCGTGCCCCCGCCTATGCCCACGGTATTTTCAGTGCGTAATTATGTACGCGCAGCACGGATTTCGTCGCTTGACTGGGACTGGGACGGGGGCCGAATTGCTAGGCGAGCTCTGAACGTGCCAGGCGATCCTGTTGCAGGTTACTCCAGACTCGCTTGACGGTGTCCGGGGGCTGTATCACCAAATTGGTGGTTTGCCTTAAAAGGCTGCTTTGTGCTTCTGCTGCGAGGACCGCAGTGTGCTCTTCCGTGCGGAGCGAGCGTTATGTGTTTCCATTGACTGTTATGACCCCCTAGGTCCTGGCATCTTGAGCTTGAGGTATGCGTAATGTGGTACCGCATTGAATTTTGCAAATGCGGTTCGCCCGAGCAGTGCGTGATAGCCACTGTGGAACAAGACGATATCGAAGATTAACTCCTCGCTTCGGAAGTTTTCCGGAGATCCGAAGACCACTTCCAGTGTGATTGAGCCCATGCAATGGACCTCTACACCTGGGATGACGCCCTTAAAGGTGGTTTTGGTGGGTTTGATCCTCGAGGGATCTATACCCATTTTGCGTAGTGTATCCTGATAAAGCAGGTTCAGGCTGCTGCCGCTGTCCATAAGGACTCGAGTGAGGTGAAACCCGTCGATGATGGGGTCTAGGACCAATGCAGCAGATCTGCCATGACGGATACTAGTGGGGTGGTCCCTGCGATCGAAGGTGATCGGACAAGAGGACCATGGGTTGAACTTTGGGGCGGCGGGCTCCATCGCATAGACGTCCCTTAGTGCACGCTTCTGTTCCTTCTTGGGAATGTGGGTTGCGTATATCATGTTCACCATCTTCACTTGTGGGGGGAACCTCTTCTGTCCTCTTGTGTTCGGCGGCCTTTGGGCTCCTCCTCGTCATCACTATGCAGCCCCTTGTCCTTGTGTTCGGCATTCAACTTGCATGCCTACTTGAACACCCAACATTCTCTGTTGGTGTGATTGGCTGGCTTATCGGGGGTGCTGTGGATTTGACACGAGCGATTAAGTATGTGATCCAAACTGGACGGGCCCGGAGTGCTTCTTTTGAATGGCTTTTTCCGCTGACCGGATCTAGAGCCTCTGAATCCGGCATTGACTGCTGTATCATCGGCGTTATCGCCGTTGTTGTGGCGCTTGTGTCTATTACGACGTGGTCTACCGTTGGCATCTTTAGTATCCGAAGTGCTCGGATTCCTTGATGTGTTGTTGTTGCGAGCCAGCCAGCTATCCTCACCCGCGCAAAAGCGGGTCATGAGTGTCGTGAGGGCTGCCATAGACTTCGACTTCTCCTGGCCGAGGTGCCGGGCGAGCCACTCGTCACGGATGTTATGCTTGAATGCCGCTAAGGCCTCTGCATCCGGACAGTCGACAATTTGGTTTTTCTTAGTTAGGAACCGTGTCCAAAATTGGCTGGCCGATTCCCCTGGCTGCTGAGTTATGTGGCTCAAGTCGTCAGCATCCAGTGGTCGCACATAAGTGCCCTGGAAGTTGTCAAGGAATGCATCTTCCAAATCCTCCCAACTACCAACGGAGTCTGCTGGCAAGCTATTCAGCCAATGTCGAGCTGGTCCTTTGAGTTTTAGTGGGAGGTGCTTGATGGCATGCAGATCGTCATGTGGATGTGGAGGAGGAAATCCTCAATCCATACAGCGGGTTTTGTTGTACCATCATACGATTCGATATTTATGGGTTTAAAACCCTCCGGGAATTCGTGATCCATAACTTCACCAGTGAAGCATAGGGGGTGTGCGGCGCCTCTGTGCTAGGCTATATCACGATGCAGTTCATATGAGTCTTATCTGCTGTATTCGGCCCGGCCGGATTTACTTTTAGTGTATCCGGCGTGAAGGTCGTCGTCCCGCATTGGCGCGTGCCCCCGTGACCCGTATATCGACCTTTCATGTTTTGCCCTGCTTTCCAATACGTCTCGCAGGTCCCGCATGTTGCCCCAGGCCTTGGTATTTTTGTTTGACTAGCGGTGGGGTGCAGGCTGAACTTCAGGCTGAAACGCCTCTCTGGCTCGGCCACGAGGTGGCCGGTCAGCTGCATCATACACTGGTGATGTAGGTTTCAATGCTTCCTCCTCGAGGTGAGGTAGCAACCTACGCTTTGGGTAACTCTTGGAGGGGCGCTCGAGTTCGTATTCCTCGGCCGCAAGGACTTCGGTCCATCTGTCTGCTAGCAAATTTTGATTAGCTCAAAGCTGTTGTTGCTTTTTATTCAAGCTATTTGCCGTGGCTATAAGCCGGCGCTTGAAGCGCTCCTGCTCGACGGGATCCTCAGGCACGATAAATTCTTCACCGCTGAGGCTCACCTCATCTTCGGAGAGAGGCATGTAATTGTCCTCCTCCATTTCTCCATCTGCTGCCTGTTCTGGAGGGCTAGCTTGTTCACCCTCCCGCTCTAAATCGTGCTGGAGGGGATTGTTGTCGTCTTCGGCACTATCCGGAGTGTTATTGTCTCTTGTGCCGGTATCACTACTTTTGCTATGGCGGGACTTAGAGCACCGCCGCTGACGTTGGCGCTTGGGTTGCTTCTTGGAGGGGTCATCCTCCGCTGTCTCGTTGCCATTGCCTTCTTTGGGGGTGTCCACCATGTGTATATATATATATATATATATATATATATCATATGATGAGGTGGCGGTCCAGCGCCCTGTGGGCAGTGGTTCCTATTCGTCTCCTGCATCGTCGTCCATACCATCGATGTCTTCGAAGTCGAAGTCGAGCATGTCGGTTAAATCGTCGACAGTGGCTACTAAGTGGGTGGTGGGTGGGGAGTGAATTCTTCGTCGTCCGCATCCCATTCTAGCCAGACATAGTTCGTCCAAGGTTCTCCTGACAAGGAAAGAGACCTTAATGAATTTAGCATGTCACCGAAAGGTGAGTGCTGAAAGATATCCGCGGAGGTGAACTCCATGATCGGCGCCCAATCGGATTCGATAGGCACGGACGCAGGCGGTTCAGAGCCCGTGGTCGGGGATGAATCCAATGGTTCGGCAACACGGCTCTCATAAGGGGTGAACTCAGTATCTGGCTATATCGCCACTGAGAGTGCGGCCTCCATGGTGGGGTCTATCCACCCATCCTCGGATGGCGCAATTTGCTCCGGATTGAGGGTCGGAGTAGTTGCAGGTGTGATCTCACGAACACTGTCCGACGGCAGAGCTAAATCATGCTCGTCGTGATTTTGCGGCGCACCGGACATGGGCTTGAATCCGTCGAAGATCAAGTCTTGCGGATATCGGCAGTGTAGTTTAAATTTCCGAACCTGACCTGATGGCCAGGGGCGTAGCTCTCGATCTGCTCCAGATGGCCAAGCGAGTTGGCCCGTAGTGCGAAGCTGCCGAATACGAAGATCTATACGGGGAGGAAAACCTCACCCTAGACCGCATCGTTACCGATGATCGAAGGAGCCATCAAGCCTCACGACGATGGCATAGTGGAACTCTCAATGAAAGCACCAATGTCGGTGTCAAAATCGGTGGATCTCGGGTAGGGGGTCCCAAACTGAGCGTCTAAGGCGGTTGGTAACAGGAGGCGGGGGACATGATGTTTACCCAGGTTCGGGCCCTCTCGATGTAGGTAATACCCTACGTCCTGCTTGATTGATCTTGATGATATGAGTATTACAAGAGTTGATCTACCACGAGATCGTAGAGGCTAAACCCTAGAAGCTAGCCTATGGTATGATTGTTGTTGTCCTACGGACTAAACCCTCCAGTTTATAAAGACACCGGAGGGGGCTAGGGTTACACAGAGTTGGTTACAAGGGAGGAGATCTACATATCCATATTGCCAAGCTTGCCTTACACACCAAGGAGAGTCCCATCCGGACACGGTACGAAGCCTTCAATCTTGTATCTTCATAGTCCAACAGTCCGGCCAAAGGATATAGTCCGGCTGTCCAGAGACCTCCTAATCCAGGACTCCCTCAACACCGATCTGGATGACTCTAAGTCTCGATCTAGATACATATTGAAAGTGGGAGCAATTAGCAAGAGTAGCTCCGTGCAAAGCATTGTAGACATAGAAAATTTGCAAAATACATACGGCTCTGAATGTGGCAGACCCGTTGACTAAATTTCTCTCACAAGCAAAACATGATCACTCTTTGGGTGTGAATCACATAGCGATGTGAACTATATTATCGACTCTGGTAAATGCTTTGGGTGTTAGTCACATGGAGATGTGAACTAATCACATAAAGATGTGAGTTGTTGGTGTTAAATCACATAAATGATGTGAACTAGATTATTAACTCTAGTGCAAGTGGGAGACTGAAGGAAATATGCCCTAGAGGAAAAAATAAAGTTGTTATTTATATTTCCTTATATCATGATAAATGTTTATTATTCATGCTAGAATTGTATTACCCAGAAACTTAGTACATGTGTGAATACATAGACAAACAGAGTGTCACTAGTATGCCTCTACTTGACTAGCTCGTTGAATCAAAGATGGTTAAGTTTCCTAGCCATAGACATGAGTTTTCATTTGATTAACGGGATCACATCATTAGAGAATGATGTGATTGACTTGACCCATTCTGTTAGCTTAGCATTCGATCATTTAGTATATTGCTATTGCTTTCTTCGTGACTTATACATGTTCCTATGACTATGAATTATGCAACTTCCGAACACCGGAGGAACACTTTGTGTGCTACCAAACGTCACAACGTAACTGGGTGATTATAAAGGTGCTCTACAGGTGTCCCCGATGGTACTTGCTGAGTTGGCATAGATCGAGATTAGGATTTGTCACTTCGATTGTTGGAGAGGTATCTCTGGGCCCTATCGGTAATGCACATCACTTTAAGCCTTGCAAGCAATGCAACTAATGAGTTAGTTGCAGGATGATGTATTACAGAACGAGTAAAGAGACTTGCCGGTAACGAGATTGAACTAGGTATTGAGATACCAATGATCGAATCTCGAGCAAGTAACATACCGATGACAAAGGGAACAACGTATGTTGTTATGCGGTTTGACCGATAAAGATCTTCGTAGAATATGTAGGAGCCAATATGAGCATCCAGGTTCCGCTATTGGTTATTGACCAGAGACGAGTCTTAGTCATTTCTACATAGTTCTCGAACCTGTAGGGTCCGCACGCTTAATGTTCGGTGACGATCAGTATTATGAGTTTATGTGTTTTGATATACCAAAGGTAGTTTGGAGTCTCGGATGAGATCGAGGACATGATGAGGAGTCTCGAAATGGTCGAGATGTAAAGATCGATATATTGGATGACTATATTCGGACATCGGAAAAGTTCTGAGTGATTCGGGTATTTTTCGGAGTACTGGAGAGTTACGGGAATTCGCCGGGGAGTATATGGGCCTTATTGGGCTTTAGGGGAAAGAGAGAGAGTAGGCTGCGCCCCCCAAGGCCTAGTCCAAATTGGACTAGGGGGAGGGGCAGCGCCCCCTCCTTGCTTCTCTTCTCTTTTCCCTTTCCTTCCCTCCTACTCCTACTACATGGAAGGGGGGGAATCCTACTCCCGGTGGGAGTAGGACTCCCCAGGGTGCGCCATAGTAGAGGGCCAGCCCTCCCCCTCCTCCATCCTTTATATACGGGAGAAGGGGGCACCCCATGCATGGAGACACACAAGTTGATCAGTTGATCTTTTAGCCGTGTGCAGTGCCCCCCTCCACCATAATCCACCTCGGTCATATTGTAGCGGTGCTTAGGCGAAGCCCTACGTCGGTAGCATCATCATCATCGTCATCACACCGTCACGCTGAAGGAACTCTCCCTTGAAGCTCTGCTAGATCGGAGTTCGTGGGACGTCACCAAGCTGAACATGTGCTGAACTCGGAGGTGCTGTACGTTCGGTACTTGGATCGGTCGGATCATGAAGACGTACAACTACATCAACCGCGTTCTCATAACGCTTCCGCTTACGATGTACGAGGTACGTGGACAACACTCTCCCCTCTCGTTGCTATGCATCACCATGATCTTGTGTGTGCGTAGGAAAAATTTGAAATTAATACGTTCCCCAACAGTTTCTCCATGAACTTAATACACTAGATGCATGCTGGATAGCGGTCGATGTGTGGAGTAATAGTAATAGATGCAAGCAGTAGTCGGTCTACTAATCTTGGACGTGATGCTTATATAATGATATTTCCTGGATATCATCATGATTATTTGAAGTTCTATCAATTGCCCAACAATAATTTGTTCACCCAACGTTTGATATTTTTCTTGAGAGAAGCCACTAGTGAAACCTACGGCCCCCGGGTCTCTTTCTCAAATTATTTGCCTTTGCGATCTATTTTCCTTTGCTTTTATTTTCAGATCTATTAAACCAAAAATATAGAAATACCTTGCTGCAATTCATTCTTATTTATTTTATTTGGCGTTTGATCTATCAATCTACTACAAATTTATTCATGTCCGTTTGCCTATCTTGGGCGCCACTACCCGAATGGGATTGATAACCCCTTTTACAGATTGGGTTGCGAGAAGTTGTTATTTGTGTGCAGGTGGTGTTTACGTTGTGTTGCTTGGTTCTCCTACTAGTTCGATAACATTGGTTTTATATCTGAGGGAAATACCTACCACCGATGTGCTGCATCATCCCTTCCTCTTTGGGGAAATACCGACGTAGCTTCAAGCCGCATCAAAAGGAATTTATGGCGCCGTTGCCGGGGAGGATCTTCAACATATACTAGGTTCCTAATCACAAATCTCATCTCCTAGCAATTTACATTATTTGCCATTTGCCTCTCGTTTTCCTATCCCCCACTTCACAAAAATTTGTTGTTTAATTCGCCCATCTTTTTCGTTCGCTATTTTCTTGTTGGATCTGTTTTTGTGTGCAATTTTGTTTGCCGTAATTATCATCATGGATAGTACTTCCTCTATTGCGTGCACTCTCAAGAACGAAGTTCTCAAATTTAAACAAAGAGGAGGAGAAAATTTAAAAGATGCTTGGTATAGAATTTGCAATGCTCACAATAGATCTATTCGAAAGCAATCTCTATTATTCTTCTTCGTTGTTTTTATGTGGGCATCACCACTTGGTACAGATTCGTCCTTGATACGATTACTAGTGGAAATTTCTTGATGCGTCCCTTTCTTGATGCTTTTAATGCTATGGGAAATTTTGTAGGGTCACCACCTCTTATGATTAATGAAACAACTTTGACTCTTGAGCATGTCATGGAAAGATTAGATGCTATTGAAAAGAAAATGCTTACTGAAGAGCATATTGAAAATTTGGATAAAAAGATGCATAATTTTGCTACTAAAATTGGGACAAAAGCGAGGGAAGTTTTTAAGTTGTTAAAAGAAAAGGGAAATATAATTCATGAAAGAACTGAAGAAGCCCATCTCGGATTGATAAACTGGAAGAAATATTTAGTAATTTGAGTACGGCTTTTGCTTCCGCTAAAATTGTTGAGAAAACTCCCATAAAAATTGGCAAGACTACCCAAGTTACTAAGAGCAAGGGTGCAACTTCTAGTAAAGAGGATCTTAAGATGATTAGTATTCACCCGGATTTTGTTGAAGTTATAAGAGACCCCTTTGGCAAGAATGAATTCTTTAAATTTGTTTCTAGGAATATTGTTATTGAAAATCTCTATGCTAAATCTCTAAGGGATTCTAAGTGTTTGATTGAAGAGTTGAACAAAGATGACAAAACTTAGATCCTTGCTTTATGCCTAGCTAAGGGCGTAAAACTATAGCGCTTGTTGGGAGGTAACCCAATGAATAAAATTTATTTTTGCTTTGTTTTTTTGTTCTTGAGTGTTAGCACAATTATGCTACTGTTATGATTGTGTTTTTTTGTGTTTTGATTAGTGTTTGTTCCAAGTAAAGCCTTTAGATCTTCTTGGGTGATAGTTGTTTGATCTTGCTGAAAAACAGAAACTTTTGCTCTCATGAAAACAATTCTCATTTTTACCAGAGAGTGCTAAAATGCCAAATATTTTTGAAGTAGATTAATATACAGATTTCTCAGGTTGTCCTAATTTTTCAGAATTTTTGGAGTTCCACAAATTTTCGAAATAGTCAGATTGCTACAGACTGTTCTGTTTTGACAAATTCTGTTTTCTTTGCATTGTGTGCTTATTTTGATGGCTCTATGGTTTTCTTTGATGAGTTTTTGCCGTAGAAAAGTTGGAATACAATAGATATAATGCAAAAATAAAATATGAATTGGTTTGGTACAGTACTTATAGTAGTATTTCCTTTATTTTACTAACGGATCTCACGAAGGTTTTATTGAGTTTTGTGTGATTGAAGTTTTCAAGTTTTGGGTTATCTTACGATGGATGGAGGAATAAGGAGAAAGAAGAGCCTAAGTTTGTGGATGCCCCGGCATCCCAAGCTATTATCTAAAAGAGAGCAAGCAACTAAGCTTGGGGATGCCCCTAGTGGCATCCCCGCTTTCTTCTAATGACCATCGCTATTTTACTTGAAGCTATATTTTTATTCGTCACGTACTATGTGTTTTGCTTGGAGTGTCTTGTATGATATGAGTCTTTGCTTGTTTTATTTTGTGTTTTAAGTCTTGATTCCTTGCTGGAAACACCTATTTGAGAGAGCTAAAATTATGTCATGACTTGTTAGAATAGCTCTCTATGCTTCACTTAAATTTTTATGAGCTATGGACTTGCTCTAGTGCTTCACTTATATCTTTTTGAGCACGGTGTGCTTTAGTATTTTTTGAAGAAATGCTCTCTTGCTTCACTTAGATTTATTTGAGAGTTAGTAAATTTTCAAGAAATTCTCCGTTGCTTCACTTAAATTAATTTGAGAGAAAGAAAAAAAATTATGCTCATGATCTTCACTTATATTTATTTGAGTTTGTCAAAAGCAACATATGAAAATTAGTCCCAAAGTGATAGATATCCAAGAACGATATAATAAAAAAATTCATGAATATCACTGGAAAAAATAAACTTGATTCTTAGTAATAGTTTTGAGATATGATGATGTGATATGTGAGTCATGTTGATGAGTAATTATACTTTAGTAAGAATATTGGTGTTAAGGTTTGTGATTCCCTATGCAAGCACGAAAGTCAATAGTTATGCAATGAAATTATATCCTCCTCGTGGTGCATTATTCGGTGTTAATTATGCTTAATGCTCGCTTATGAGATTATCCGTTTGTTGGTTGGTCGCTTCTCAATATTTTTCTAGCCTTCATTTTGCACTAAGTATGATCTCTACTTGTGCATCCAAAAACCTTTAAACTAGTTTTTCCACATGAGTCCACTATATCTACCTATTTGCGGTATTCTTTTGCCGTTCTAAGCAAATTTGTATGTGCCATTGCTACCTCTTGAGCACTGCGTTGGTTTTCCATTGAAGAGGAAAGGGCGATGAAGCAAAGTAGCGTAAGTAGTTCCCTCAGTTTTTGAGAACCAAGGTATCAATCCAGTAGGAGACTACACGCAAGTCACCTCGCACCTACACAAACAAATACGAACCTTGCAACCAACGCGATAAAGGGGTTGTCAATCCCTTCATGGCCACTTGCAAAAGTGAGATCTGATAGAGATAATAAGATAAATATTTTTGGTATTTTTATGATATAGGCTGAAAGTAAAGATTGCAAAGTAAAATAGATTGGAAACTTATATGATGGAAAATAGACCCGGGGGCCATAGGTTTCACTAGTGGCTTCTCTCAAGATAGCATAAGCATTACGGTGGGTAAACAAATTACTGTCGAGCAGTTGATAGAAAAGTGCATAATTATGAGAATATGTAGGCATGATCATGTATATAGGCATCACGTCCACGACAAGTAGACCGAAACGATTCTGCATCTACTACTATTACTCCACACATCGACCGCTATCCAGCATGCATCTAGAGTATTAAGTTCATAAGAACATAGTAACGCATTAGGCAAGATGACATGATGTAGAGGGATAAACTCAAGAAATATGATATAAACCCCATAATTTTATCCTCGATGGCAACAATACAATACGTGCCTTGCTGCCCCTGCTGTCACTGGGAAAGGACACCGCAAGATTGAACCCAAAGCTAAGCACTTATCCCATTGCAAGAAAGATCAATCTAGTAGGCCAAACCAAACTGATAATTCGAAGAGACTTGCAAAGATAACAAATCATACATAAAAGGTTTTAGAGAAGAATCAAATATTGTTCATAGATAATCTTGATCATAAACCCACAATTCGTCGGATCTCGACAAACACACCACAAAAAGAATTACATCGAATAGATCTCCAAGAAGATCGAGGAGAACTTTGTATTGAGATCCAAAGAGAGAGAAGATGCCATCTAGCTAATAACTATGGACCCGAAGATCTGTGGTAAACTACTCACACATCATCAGAGAGGCTATGGTGTTGATGTAGAAGCCCTCCGTGATCAATTCCCCCTCCGGTAGAGCTCCGGAAAAGGCCCCAAGATGGGATCTCTTGGGTACAGAAGGTTGTGGCGGTGGAAATAGGGTTTCGTGGTGCTCTCAGATGTTTTCGGGGTATATGAGTATATATAGGCGAAAGAAGCCGGTCAGGGGAGCCATGAGGGGCCCACGAGGGTGGGGGGCGCGCCTGCCCCCGTGGGCGCGCCTCCCTGCCTCGTGGCCTCCTCGATGCTTCCTTAACGTCCACTCCAAGTCTCCTAGATTGTGTTTGTTCCAAAAAGCACTCTCCCGAAGGTTTCATTCCGTTTGGATTCCATTTGATATTCCTTTTCTGCGAAACACTGAAATAGGCAAAAAAACAGCAATTTGCACTGGGCCTTTGGTTAGTAGGTTAGTCCCAAAAATAATATAAAAAGGTATATTAAAGCCCATTAAACATCCAAAACAGATAATATAATAGCATGGAACAATCAAAAATTATAGATACGTTGGAGACGTATCAGCCATCTCTAATTTTCAAAATAAACTTCTCTTTTGTGTGTTCGTTTCGCTCGCGAAGTGGTGAGGGGTGGCTAATATTTTCCATGCTAGATGTGTTATTCTCACGTGAGTGTTTATTCACTTGTCATTGCACAAGAGTAAGGCAAAGGTATTAGGGATGCCTAGTCCCGAAACGAAAAATGAATTTACTTTATGTTATCAAATAATAAATTCCTTGGGAAGTGGTGGTATAGAGGGCAACGGTGGATATGGCTAGCCATGGAAAGTGAAAGTATGGTTGAAAAAGGAATAAACTTTATTTTTTGTTTGGGAACCGCCTATGATATATCTAGCATGGAAAGTGTTGGGAACTCTAAGTCGTTTTCGTTGGTGGGAAGGATACACCTCCCAAAATGTTTTTATCTCTAAGTTTTTCGCTTTGAGCTCTGGCACCTCTACAAATCCCTACTTCCCTCTACGAAGGGCCTTTCTTTTACTTTATGCAATTTTTATTTTGAATTTGAGTCTCCATCATCTCTTATAAAAGCACCAACTAGGAGGCAATATGATCGTACTTGAGTATTGGGTGTAGCTAATATGCGAGTGTGATTCATGAATGGATCAATGATTGAGCATAATGGGCTAGTGATAACTTATTTTAGCATTGATATTTTGAAAGACATGATTGCTTGTTGATATTCTTGAGTATTTAAATTATCATGTCAAAAGTAGACTATTGCTTTGAACAATATAAAAGTCCAAATGTCCAAGCTATAAAGAAAATAAATATGATATGACATGATAGGCAGCATTCCACATCAAAAATTCTGTTTTTATCACTTACCTACTCGAGGACGGTTAGGAGTTAAGCTTGGGGATGCTGATACATCTCCAATGTATCTATAATTTTTGATTGTTCCATGCTATTATATTATCAATCTTGGATGTTTTATAATCATTTTATAGTCATTTTATATTATTTTTTGGTACCAACCTATTGACATAGTGCCAATTGCCAGTTGTTGTTTTCTACATGTTTTTTACATCGCAGGAAATCAATACCAAATATAGTCCAAACGCAGTGAAACTTTACGGAGATTTTTTTTGGACTGGAAGACACCTAATGGGCCCTGGCTGCGCCTAGGGGTGCTCCGAGGAGAGCACAACCCACCAGGGTGCGCCAGGAGGCCCAGGCGCGCCCTGGTGGGTTGTGCCCACCTCGGGTGCCCCCAGACCGCCTCTTTTCTCTATAAATACCCCAATATTCCATAAACCCTAGGGGAGTCGACGAAAATCAATTCTAGCCGCCGCAGAGTCCAAAACCACCAGATCCAATCTAGACACCATCTCGGATGGGGTTCACCACCTCCATTGGTGCCTCTCTGATGATGCATGCGTAGTTTTTTGTAGACCTTCGGGTCCGTAGTTAGTAGCTAGATGACTTACTCTCTCTCGCTAAATTCTCAATACAATGGTCTCTTGGAGATCCATATGATGTAATTCTTTTTGCGGTGTGTTTGTTGGGATCAATGAACTTTGATTTTATGATCAGATCTATCTTTTTATATCCATGAAAGTATTTGAGTTTCTTTGATCTCTTTTGTGCATGATTGCTTATAGCCTCGTATTTCTTCTCTGATATTTGGGTTTTGTTTGGCCAACTTGATCTATTTATCTTGCAATGGGAAGAGGTGCTTTGTAGTGGGTTCGATCTTACGGTGCTTGATCCCAGTGACAGAAAGGGAACCGACACGTATGTATCGTTGCTACTAAGGATAAAATGATGGGGTCTATCTCTACATAGATAGATCTTGTCTACATCATGTCATCATTCTTATTGCATTACTCCGTATCTCCATGAACTTAATACACTAGATGCATGCTGGATAGCGGTTGATGTGTGTGGAGTAATAGTAGTAGATGCAGGCAGGAGTCGGTCTACTAATCTTGGACGTGATGCCTATATAATAATCATTGCCTGGATATCGTCATGATTATTTGAAGTTCTATCAATTTCCCAATAGTAATTTGTTCACCCACCGTTTGCTATTTTTCTCGAGAGAATCCACTAGTGAAACCTATGGCCCCCGGGTCTCTTTCTCATATTATTTGGCTTTGCGATCTATTTTCCTTTGCTTTTATTTTCACATGTATTAAACCAAAAATACAAAAATACCTTGCTGCAATTTATTCTTATTTATTTTATTTTGCGTTCGATCTATCAATCTACTACAAATTTATTCATGCCCGTTTGCCTATCTTGGGCGCCGCTACCCGAAAGGGATTGACAACCCCTTTTACACGTCGGGTTGTGAGAAGTTGTTATTTGTGTGCAGGTGTTGTTTACGTTGTGTTGCTTGGTTCTCCTACTGGTTCGATAACCTTGGTTTCATATCTGAGGGAAATACCTACCGTCGTTGTGCTGCATCATCCCTTCCTCTTTGGGGAAATACCGACATAGCTTCAAGCCGCATCATGCTTGGAACCTCTGCCGACCGCTCTCGTTGGTGTTCGACGTGTGGTACGGCGACCCTTGGGAGTAGAAGTCAATGCTACTTCTTGAGCTTGCCTTGGTTTTTCCCTTGAAGAGGAAATGATGATGCAACAAAGTAGAGATAAGTATTTCCCTCAGTTAGAGAACCAAGATATCAATCCAGTAGGAGGTACAAGCAAGTCCCCAATCTATGCACCTGCACGAACAATCAAACACTTGCACCCAACATGATAAAGGGGTTGTCAATCCCTTCATGGTTAATTGCAAAGGTGAGATATGATAGAGATAGATGAAACTAGACAAAAGATAAAATATTTTGGGGTTTTTTGGTTTATAGATCTGAAAATAAAAAATTGCAAAATAGTAGATCGGAGACAAATATGATGGAAAATAGACCTGGGAGCCATAGGTTTCACTAGGGGCTTCTCTCATGAAGGCAAATGATACGATGGGTGAACAAATTACTGTCGAGCAATTGATATAAAAGCACAAAGTTATGACGATATCCAAGGCAATGATTATGCATATAGGCATCACGTCCGTGTCAAGTAGCCCGGCTCCTGCTTGCATCTACTACTATTACTCCACACATCGACCGACTCCTGCCTGCATCTAGAGTATTTAGTTCAAGAGAACAGAGTAACGCTTTAAGAAAGATGACATGATGTAGAGGGATAAACTCAAGCAATATGATGAAAACCCCATATTTTTATCCTTGATGGCAACAATACAATACGTGCCTTGCTACCCTTACTTTGTCACTGGGTGAGGACACCGCAAGATTGAACCCAAAACTAAGCACCTCTCCCATTGCAAGAAAACCCAATCTAGTTGGCCAAACCAAACCGATAATGCGGAGAGAAATACAAAGATATCAAATCATGCATATAAGAATTCAGAGAAGATTCAAATAATATTCAAAGACAATCTGATCATAATTCCACAATTCATTCGATCTCGACAAACACACCGCAAAAGAAGATTACATCAGATAGATCTCCAAGAACATCGAGGAGAACATGGTATTGAGAATCAAAGAGAGAGAAGAAGCCATCTAGCTGCTAGCTATGGACCCATAGGTCTAAGGTAAACTACTCATGCTTCATCAAAAGGGCAATAGGGTTGATGTAGAAGCCCTCCGTGATCGAATCCCCCTCCGACAGATTGCCGGAAAAGGCCCCAAGATGGGATCTCACGGGCACAGAAGGTTGCGGCAATGGAAAAGTGGTTTTGTGGCTCCCCTGGAGGGTTTTGGAATATATGTGAATATATAGGACAAAGATCATGGTCAGGAGATCCCTGAGCGGCCCACAAGGTAGGGGGCGCCCCCCTAGGGCGCGCCCTCCACCCTTGCCGCCGCCTTGCGGCTCTTCTGGCTTGGACTCCAAGTCCCCTGGGTGTCTTCTGGTCCAAGAAGAATCATCGCAAAGTTTTATTCCGTTTGGACTCCAATTTATATTCCTTTTTCTATGAAACTCAAAAACAAGGAAAAAAACAGAAACTGGCACTGGCTCTATGTTAATAAGTTAGTCCCAAAAATAATATGAAATAGCATAATAATGCATATAAATCATCCAAAACAGATAATATAATAGCATGGAACAATAAAAAATTATAGATATGTTGGAGACGTATCAGTCAGCATACTCAAAATGGCGCGAGGCAAACGCCCTTTTCGAGAAGAGGCCTTCTTGCTACTTACAAAGGAAGAGGGGAGGGTCCCAGAGTGATCGGCTATAAGGGCTACCTTGGAGCCATCGAGGCTCTCCTAGTAAAAGACCCCATCCTCGAAATCGATTGATGTCTCTAAATCATCATGGAATCATGGGTCGTCGTCACGGGAATGGCTCTCTGGTTGTGGAGAGGGGCAGTTGATGGTCTCGACCAAGCGCCTCCAATTTTGTTCGGAAAAAATGGAAGATCTGATCAATAGATACGGGTGTAATGTCCGGACTATGAAAATGAAAGTTGAACTTACCCATTCAATGGGGTTATAGATCGATAGTCGTCCCTATTCCTTAGACAGGCAAACTCTTCTTCCTCTCCTTTGAAGAGATCGACTAGTATGACTACCATTGCTGCCTGGTTATCGGGCCCGTTCCATTTGTAACAGTTTGCGTCATTTTTCCCATTATAACACCACAAGGGATGCATCCTTTGTTGAAGAGGTTGCATGCATCGAGTTATGGCGGCGACCGTTACGTCAATAATGGTTAATTTATTGTGGGCCAACAACCTCATCTTGGTGGCCAGGCGCTGCACCTCGGCACTTTCTTCTTGAGAAGGACTTTTTGGCCGCCAATTGAACCGCTTCTTTAAAGGAGCGTCCGAGTATTCGGGCAGACCCCTACGAATTGGTTCGAATAGGGGAACTTCAATATAAAACCATTCCAAGGTCCATTCTTTGGGGTCCCAACAGGATACCCCCGTCCCAGCTATGCGCCATACCTCGGCACCACCTACTTCAAGAATTGAATCCCCGCTAGTACGAGGGACAAGGCAGAAGTACTTCCTCCATAACTTGAAATGGGCCTCGTAGCCCAAAAACATCTCGCAAAGGGCGACGCAGCTCGAGATGTGCATTATGGATCCGAGGGTGAGATGATGGAGCTGGATCCCGTAAAACTCTAGCAAGTCCCTCAGGAAGGGGAGAATAGGGAAGCCTAGACCTCGTAAAATAAAGGGCATGAAGCATACCCTCTCTTCCTTGCTTGGGGCAGGGAAGTTCTCCGCAAGAGCTTCGCGGTTCAGGAAGGTTAATCCGGCGCGCATAGATGTAAGATCTAAAGCGGGAAGATCTGAATAGAAGAAAATTTGTTAGTTTGAATATCCTTATTAAGTACTTGAAATATCAGCTCTTTTGTCCAAACATTAATAGCAAAAGTTGATGGAAATATGCCCTAGTAGCAATAATAAAATGGTTATTATTATATCCAGCTCTTTTGTCCAAACATTAATAGCAAAAGTTGATGGAAATATGTCCTAGAGGCAATAATAAAATGGTTATTATTATATTTCCTTATTCATGAAAAAGGTTTATTATTCATGCTAGAATTGTATTGACCGGAAACTTAAATACACTAGATAACACCCTCCGTGTTGCTGCGGAATGTATGCATGCATAAAATTTATGAATTATTGGAAGCTAATTAGGAAATAATAGGAAAGATTGTCACACTGAAGCAAATATCCGATGTTCGTTACAAATACACTAATCGATTAGAATAGTAGAAGATACAATGCATTCACTGATGTATCATTTACATGCATACAACACACTAATTGATTAACTTTACTACCAGACTGAACACAATACTTCTGCAAAATCCTGTGTGTGAACACAGGTTCGGCAAAAATACAACCACTACAAATCTCTACTCTCCCAAGGTGCTAATTGCCAAGGATAAACTCAACACGGATACAGAGAACAACTATATGTGACATTCATGAGCGAATTCGTGCACAAACAGACCAGAAAATAGATTATTCATGCCAATGGAATATACCAAAATTACTTTTATCAATTCAGCGATACATATAGACCGAGGTATAACAAACCTGAAGGCGAAGAGTTGTTGATCGGTCAATCAAAAAACCATTTATTTACTTCTTTGATTTTCTCCCTCTAGATTTCGGAAAGGATCAAAGTGATTACGCTATAGATAGGAACAATATGAAGGATTTTCTATGGTACAGAGAACTAATGATAGTTCCTAATTACAAACAAAGGTTATCACTCTGCCGATAACTAATTCTAAAATTTGGCAACATAATTAATTACTAATTTGTGGTACAATCCGTAGTGTAGTTTGTAAGAATATGTGATTAACCATGTAGCATGTGAGGTTGTCCCATACGGAAATTTTCAAAGAAATAACAGATGGCATTGCAACTTCCATATGTGAGCTGCATACGAAATATCTGGATTAGTCCATAACATCAGGCCTCTATATATCAAGAGAAAGGAGTGTGGACAAAAAATGATTTAGTAATATGAACAAAAATGCATTTTTCCATTTTGCTGGTATCAAAAAATATAATATGCATTAACTATTACCCTCCGAATAACATATAAAGTATATAATTTAATTAAATATATGTCTGTGTACCAATTTGACAGAATCCGTAGATTAAAAATAACATGAATCTGAGAAGGGAAGCGAAGAACTGGACATCTGACCTAAAAGGACCATCTGTACGCGTACCTTTGTTTGGAGGCCACTTGCACAGCAAAAATCAGTTGCGCAGATTGAGGGGATGGCAACATTGCCTGCATCATTGCATGCGTTGTGGGCGCCCGGCAACGATGCATGCATAGACCAAGCAATCATGAAGGTTAATCACCTGCGATGTAGCCAAGAGAAGCTGCAGAGGCTGCGGCATGTAGCGTTCCCCGTTCTCCTTCTGATACAATCCTCAGTTCCTCACCCACCTTTACCATGGACGCCCCCTGGCATCTGCCAGATGGCATGCTCGTGGAGATCCTTGTCCGCCTGCCGGCCTGATACATCGCCGCGTGGTGTGCAGGAGTTGGCGCTCCGCCATACCCCACCGGAACATCAACTGCACCGGCTCGCAAAGAAATAAAGGTAGGTGTCACCATCTGAAGAAACAACAACAACAGAGGCAAACTAAAAAGATCATACGCTTCAATTTTACAGTGGAGGACCGGAAGAGGAGACAACCCATGAAGGGCCTCTTGACTTCCATGCGGCAGGGCCATGCCATGAAACCAACCTTTATATACTGTAGATCGTAGTGGAGAGGTAAGGGACCAGCTTTATGGAGCAGCGTCTGTTCGGATGCCTAGATCGTAACTGATCGAAGGAAGCGCCTCATGCAGGGGAAGGGATATGGGACAGGAAGGACGAAGCAAGCCACTCGATGGTGGGAACGGGATAGGAAGGGAATCACACGGGTTGCCTTGAATTAGGTGGCTATCCATAATGCATGACTTGATTTTTATTTTGACTTCTGACTATTCGCTTGGTTCACCAGGAAAAGCTAGGTACGACTACTAAATAGAAATTGATTCACATGATTTTATTGTAAAACAAATAGAAAAAAGATGACGTGGTAGGGCCGCTGAGATGGATAGGCTGCACGTCAAAAGAAATATGATAGTGGGGATGAACTATTTAGGTATTATAGATTATAGATGTGTGAATACATAAACAAATACTGTATCCCTAGTAAGCCTCTATTAGACTAGCTCGTTGATCAAATATGGTTAAGGTTTCCTAACCATAGACATGAGTTGTCATTTGATAAACGAGATCACATCATTAGGAGAATGATGTGATGGACAAGACCCATCTGTTAGCTTAGCATGTGATCGTTCAGTTTATTGCTATTGCTTTCTTGTATGTCAAATACATGTTCCTTCGACCATGAGATCATGCAACTCCCGGATACCGGAGAAATACCTTGTGTGCTATCAAACGTCACAAAATCACTGGGTGATCATAAAGATGCTCTAGAGGTATCTCCGAAGGTGTTTGTTGGGTTGGCATGGATCGAGATTGGAATTTGTCACTCCGAGTATTGGAGAGGTATCTCCGGGCCTTCTCAGTAATACACATCATAAGAAGCCTTGCAATCAAATGACTAATGAGTTAGTTACGAGATGATGTATTACGGAATGAGTAAAGAGACTTGCCGATAATGAGATTGAACTAGGTATAGAGATACCAATGATCGAATCTCGGGCAAGTAACATACTGACGGACAAAGGGAATTACGTATGTTGTCATAATGTTTGTCCAATAAAGATCTTCGTAGAATATGTAGGACCCAATATGGGCATCCATCTGCTATTGGTTATTGACCGGAGAGGTGTCTCGGTCATGTCTACATAGTTCTCGAACCCGTAGGGTGATGGAGTCCTGGATTAGGGGGTCCCCAGGCGTCCGGGCTATGTGACATGGGCCAGACTGATGGGCGGTGAAGATACAAGATAGAAGGCCTTCTCCCGTGTCCGGATGGGAATCTCTTTTGCGTGGATGGCAAGCTGGGTGTTCGGAAGTTTCCTTTCTCTATAAACCGACCATGTACAACCCTAGGCCCCTCCGGTGTCTACATAAACCGGAGGGTTTAGTCCATAGAGGCAATCATAATCATACATGCTAGACATCTAGGGTTTAGCCATTACGATCTTGAGGTAGATCAACTCTTGTAACCCCTATACTCATTAAAGTCAATCAAGCAGGAAGTAGGGTATTACCTCCATCAAGAGGGCCCAAACCTGGGTAAACATCGTGTCCCCTGCCTCCTGTTACCTTCGATCCTCAAACGCATAGTTCGGGACCCCATACCCGAGATCGACATGTTTTGACACCGACATTGGTGCTTTCATTGAGAGTTCCACTGTGCTGTCGACAGAAGGTTCGATGGCTTGATCGATCATCTACAATGATGCTGTTTCGGGGGAGGCTTTCCTCCCCGGCCAAATTTTCGTATTCGGTGGCTTCGCACTGCGTGCCAACTCGATTGGCCACCTTGAGTAGATCGACAACTACGCCCCTGGTAATCAGATCAGTTTCGGGAACCTGAATTATGTCACTGATATCCGAGGAGACTTGATCTTCGAAGGGTTCGCAGCCTCGACCACGGCTCTGGCCCTAGATCCGGAGCAAACTACCAGGTCCAAAGATGGGAGTCTGGAGCCCACCGGACTCTCCGCTACAAACCGCATTATCGAGGATCCGGAGGTGATCGTGTCCACGGCGAACTCGGAATCAGTCCAGGTTCCCCTATCATTGAAAGGCCAGACTCACCCCCGGACTCTAGATCCAAACTCTCGAGGTCCGCGCCAAGCAGGCGTAGCCATGAAGCTCTCACTCCGGCCAGCCCCGTGGACCCTCGCTTCCACATCCAAACCTCGCTTTTAAACGAGGCTCTGGACTTAATGCGATCCCTCGCTATTTCAGAGGTATCACTTCGGAACTACGCCCAGCCCGGACTAGGGGCTGAGAGCGAGGAATTTTACGTCCCACCCACCACCCACTTCATAGCCACCGTCAAAAGATTTTACCGACATGTTGGACTACGCCTCCGAAGACATAGACGACATGGACGACGATGCCGGAGACGAACATGACCAAGACCCGCCGTTTACCGGACGTTGGACGGCCACCTCCACATATGACTTGTATATGGTGGAAACACCCAAAGAGGATGACGACGACGACGAGAAGGATCCAGTTGAGGACAAGCCTGCTGAAGCACCTCCAAAGCGTCGACGTCAGCGGTGCCACTCAAAATCGCGTCCTGAAAAAGACAGCAATACCGGCACTAGAGACAATAACACACACAAGATGATTAGGAGGATGGGCAAGTTAACCGTGACGATCCGGTCAGGAACGAGGACTCAGAGGATAGTAACTATCTACCGATCTTCGAGGAGGATGTGAGCCTCGGCGACGAAGACTTCATCGTGCCGGAGGAACTCCTTGAACAAGAGCGCTTTAAGCGCCGGCTAATCGCCACTGCGAGAAGCCTAAAAAAGAAGCAGCAGCAGCTTCAAGCTGAACAGGATACGCTCAACGACAGATGGACTAAAGTCCTGGCAGCCGAGGAATACGGCCTCGAATGCCCAACTAAGAGCTACCCGAAGCGCAAGCTACTACCACAATTTGACGACGAGGCCCTTGAGACAATATCGCCAAAGTATAAACCTTCTGACGAACCTGACCGATCACCACGTGGACAAGACAGACTGGCTACTTATGTCGAACACTAGCCCGCGCCACCCTGCCGTCGAGGCAAGGAGGCAACGGCCAGGGTTATACCTACGACCTACGCAAGGACCTGGACAATAGAGCTGGTCAGACAAATCAACCTATGGATCAAGGGGGCGTGCTCCAACACGAGAGGACGGCCATCAGGCCTAGCGTGATAGGCACAACCTCACCCATGCCCAAAACCGCATATGAACTTCATACGAACTGCACCGCGACATCGCCCAATACAGAGGCGTCGCACACCCCTTATGATTCACTGATGAGGTGATGGAGAATGTCAGGACCCCGATTCCAAGTCACATCGATCTAGCTGGTAACTCCTCATATCACTTTGCGGCCTCACGCACGGTATTCCCACGGGTGTCGCCTTACCATGGCCCGGGACCGTTTGCGCCTTTTGGCTCACATATATGATAATGTCACTAGCATCCATATGACAGAGAACCCGGGCCGACATGGCTAGTTGTGAACCCAAAGCGGCACTAACCCATGGGGACAGACACACATGAATCAACTTCGAGCATGTCGGTCAGTAGCGTGTGAATCCGGGCTGTAGCACTGGGCTAACAGGACTCCGGTAACCCGGGCTATAGCAGGCTAGGCAGGACTCCGGATGTCACCGCATGACATTTCCCCGAAGGGACAGACATAGGAACAAAGTGAAACACATGCCGGCCAGTCAAGTGTCCTGAGCAGTAGTGTTGGGCTAGCAGGACTCCGGTGAACCGGGCTATAGCGGACTACTATGGCTCATGGAAGCACTAGACTACATTTCCCCATAAGAGAGGCTGCCAAGGATAAACAACTAGATTGTCGGATCCCACACATACCAAGCTTTTCAATCATACACACAATATGCCCGATATGTGCAAATACAACATGGCATCACAACATAACTCTACGACCCAAGTATTTATTCATTAGGCTCCGAGGAGCGAGATATTACAAACATGGGTCTCATGACCCAACAATCATAGCATACAAATCAAAGCACATGCGGAAGCTTAACATGTCTGAGTACAGACATCTACAAATGAAAAAGGCTAAGAAGCCTGACTATCTACCAGATCCTGCCGAGGGCACAAGATCGTAGCTGAGGTATCAAGCTAAATGTTGGAGTCCACGTGGAACTACTAGCGAGACTGAAGTCTCTCTGCAAAACATAAATTAAGCAAACGTGAGTACAAATGTACCCAGCAAGACTTACATCAGAACTTTCTACATATGCGTCGGTATCAATAAAGGGGTGGTGGAGTTTAACTGCAGCAAGCCAGCTTTGACTCAGTGGCTAACCTGAACTACGACTGCAAGCAACTCTTTTGAGGTGGCACACACGAGTCCACATATTCACCATTCAATACACCACTATGGATCCGCTCCCGTCTTCCTACGAGAATGCCATCCATAGCACTCACGCTTATCTTGCGCATTTTAGAGTATCCACTTTCACTTGTCTATGAACTATTATAGGCAACCCAGAAGTCCTTTACCGCAGACACGGCTATTCGAATAGATCATTTATAACCCTGCAGGGGTGTACTTCTTCACACACGCTCTCGCCACTTACCACCATGTACACGTCGTGTATCTCGGCAACCTTCAAGCGGAAGCCTGGCGAGGGAGTCGGTCACGACCTGACTAACCACACAAGTCTCTAGTCCAGATTTATCGCCTATTTGGGTTCCATCCGTGAGGAGATCCGGTCGGAGTTTCGCTCACAGCCCTAAACGATGTGTGCAGGGTTCCCGAGACACCAAACGGGCGCCCGGTACACCATGCCACGGTGTATCTACCGCATCATAGCCCACCCCTAGGGTCAGTGCTACGCACGGCCGCCAACACATATCCTACAAACACCAGAAACTAGTTGCAACTCCTAGACAGAGGACAAGGGCAGTTAATAAGTCGAGAGGGTCCATTGGTTTCGGGCCCAATGCGTGGTAGTAGTTGTTCATGGATCACAAACACAGAACTCAGTTCCTAAGAACGGTTTCAATGAGACAACCCACCATGTACTCATACATGGCCTCTCACCGCTACCTTTACCAAATCGTGTTCACACACTTAGCTCACACACCGTAGGACATGTTCAACACTGTTCCAATTCATCCCCGATGAATCAGACCGGACTCAACTCTAAGCAGTAGCAGGCATGACAAACAAGCATGAATGAGTAGGCACATCAGGGCTCAAACAACTCCTACTCATGCTAGTGGGTTTCATCTATTTACTGTGGCAATGACAGGTCATGCAGAGGATAAGGGGTTCAACTACCGCAGCAAGTAATAGATGAATCGTTGTTGTCCTAATGCAGTAAAAGAGAGCAGGAGCGAGAGAGTGGGATTGTATCAGAATGAACAAGGGGGTTTTGCTTGCCTGGCACTTCTGAAGATAGTATAACTCTTCATCGGTGTCATCGAACTCATCGTCGAAACCACGTCTATCGAGAGGGGACAGATACCGGCAACAGAGAAAGAAACACAATCAATGCAATGCACAATATGATGCATGATCATGACATGGTAAAATGAGTGTGTTGGGCTAATGCAACTACAACCAGATGGGTTTGAGCTATTTTGAACCAAAGACTCAAAGTTCAAACTCATTTGTGATCTTAAATAGTGCTTATCATGTTTTTGCACTAAACAGCAAGTTAACTTGTTTAAACATGCATGAAACCAGTACAGATGGATAGATTGGATTTTTCTGATCATTTTTCATATATAAATCTTTGCATTTGGAGTTACAGATTAATTTCTATGAATTTTTGAAGTTTGCAACATTTTCTGGAATTTCCTATGTAAAAAAATAAATCCAGAAAATACTTATTACGTCAGCATAGCGTCACTGTGACGTCACCAGGTCAACGGGGCCGGTCCAAGTCAAACCTGACCAATGGGGCCCACAGGTCAGTGACTTAGGGCCAGTTAGTGTCGCTGACAGGTGGCCCTAGTCAACTGCCACATCAGCACGGTCAAAACTGACGCGTGGGGCCATTGTGGTTAGTTAATCCTAAGAAGTAACTAAACCAGGTTTAATTAGGCCGCAGGGCCCGGCTGTCAGTGTCACTAAGTACTAACTAACTGCGTCATTAACCCTAACTAATCTACCACGTCACCGGATTAACTTTGGCGATAACCGGAGCGTGGCGGCGTCGCTCGTCCTGGCGATTCCGGCGACGGGAGTAGGCGGGGTTGGGCTCGTTGGAACGCCCGCAAAGCAGCGCGTCCAATGGGGGTGGTGGCAAGTGCTGGGGTGGCCGGAGACGACCGCGGCGAGCTCAAAGGCGGCGGCCGGAGTTCGGGTGACGACTGATTCGTCGCTGCGGTGTGAAAATCGACTGGTTCTTGATGCCTGCGATACATACGCGTGCCCACAAACCCTTTGGACACGCTGGCACGACCAAAATGTCGCCGGAGCAACTCCGGCAACGAGCCCGGGCGGCGGCGGGATTTGGCCACGGTGGGAGTCACAGCTAGAGGGCGAGAGGAGCAGCGGGGTTAGGGGAAAAGAGAGAGGAGCTCACGGCGGTTGCTACGGTGGCCTCGGCGAGCTCGGGGAGGGGATGATGAGGTCGTGCGGCCGCCGGCGATCTCGGGGCAGAGACGACGAAGATGGCGGAGAGGGCGAGGCAGGGCGTCCGGCGTCGTGCGAGCTGACGGAGAGACGCGGGAGATGGAGGCGGAGCCCGTGGACTGCTCGGAGAGGCGAGGGGAGCTCGGTGGCCACGGGGACAGCGGGCGGCGGCGACGGTGGTGCTCGGGCGCGAGAGGGAGAGAGGACCAGAGGAGGGGAGAGGCACGGGAGAGAGCTCGAGGGGGTCGGGGAGGTTGTGCGGCGTCGCGGGGAGGGTCTAGAGCGACGAGGGGGCAGCCAGGCAGGGTGGAGGTGGCCGCACTGCGGTGCGCGTGCGGCGGGCACGCGCTCGTCCTTCTATCAGAGGAGGAAGACGACAGGGAAGGAGGCGGTGGTGGGCTGGGCCGGCCAGCTACAGTGCTGGGCCGGTTGGTGGGCGCCAGGTAAGTTTTCTCTTCTCTGTTTTATTTCTGTTTTGTTTTGTTTTTATTTATACATTTTGCCACTGATTCAAAATTCAAAACAAATTCAAAACAGGGCAAAACCTTCTGAATATTTTTATGTTGCCATTGTGGACTTTTCCAGAGGCACATAAATAATTCCAGGGCCTTTTGAATTATATTCTATAAAAATGAATATAATCCAAAACTCAAATACTTATTTATTTAATTTCAAAGTCCCAAAATAATTCCTTCAAAAATGTTCACTATTTTTGGTTTGGTCTCAAAGCCTTGCCAAATTTATCAAACATTTATGAAGTCATTTTGGAATCTATGAATGCAATTTAAAGGGTTCTTGCCCTTCTTTTAAAATAATTTCTGAGGCTTTCAATTTCCTCATTTCAAGTTTCTTGAAAATAACAGGATGCATGATGCTCAGTGATGCAACTATATGCAACCAATGCTAGGGCTGTGACAGAGAACCAGTTCCCAAAAGGGTTTAAACCGATGAACATTTAATCGTACGATGGTACGACGGACCCCGCAGTATGGATCGAAGACTTTCTTCTCCACATTCACATGGCTCGCGATGACAACCTCCACACCATCAAGTACCTTCCCCTAAAACTTAAGGGGCTAGTGCTACCCCTTGAGCATGCGTTGGTTTTCCCTTGAAGAGGAAAGGGTGATGCGGCAAAGTAGCGTAAGTATTTCCCTCAGTTTTTGAGAACCAAGGTATCAATCCAGTAGGAGACTACACGCAAGTCGCCTATTACCTGCACAAACAATCAAGTACCTTGCAACCAATGAGATAAAGGGGTTGTCAATCCCTTCACGACCACTTGCAAAAGTGAGATCTGATAAAGATAATAAGATAATTATTTTTGGTATTTTTGTTGTATAGATTGAAAAGTAAAGATTGCAAAATAAAATTAATAGTAAACTAGAATTGTAGATCGGAAACTTATATAATATAAAATAGACCCGGGGGGCATAGGTTTCACTAGTGGCTTCTCTCATGATAGCAAGTATTACAGTGGGTGAGCAAATTATTGCCGAGCAATTGATAGAAGAGCGCATAGTTATGGGAATAGCTAGGCATGATTATGAAATATAGGCATCACGTCCGTGTTAAGTAGACCGAAACGATTCTGCATCTGCTACTATTACTCCACACATCGACCGCTATCTAGCATGCATCTAGAGTATTAAGTTCATAAGAATAGAGTAATGCTTTAGGCAAGGTGACGTGATGTAGAGGGATAAATTCAAGCATATGATATAAACCCCATCTTTTTATCCTCGATGGCAATAATACAATACGTGCCTTGCTGCCTCTACTGTCACTGGGAAAGGACACCACAAGATTGAACCCAAAGCTAAGCACTTCTCCCATTGCAAGAAAGATCAATCTAGTAGGCCAAACTAAACCGATAATTCGAAGAAACTTGCAAAGATATCAAATCATGCATATAAGAATTCAGAGAGGAACCAAATATTGTTCATAGATAAACTTGACCATAAACCCACAATTCATCGGATCTCGGCAAACACACCGCAAAAGAATATTACATCGAATAGATCTCCAAGAACATCGAGGAGAACTTTGTATTGAGAACCCAAGAGAGAGAAGAAGCCATCTAGCTAATAACTATGGACCCGGAGGTCTGTGGTAAACTACTCACACATTAGAGAGGCTATGGTGTTGATGTAGAAGCCCTCTATGATCGATTCCCCCTCCGGCAGATCACCGGAAAAGGCCCCTAGATGGGATCTCACGGGTACAGAAGGTTGCGGCGGTGGAAAAGTGGCTTCGTGGCTCTCCTGGATGTTTTTAGGGTATAAGAGTATATATAGGCGAAAGAACTACGTGGGTGGAGCTCCATGGGGCCCACGAGGGTGGGGGCGCGCCTACCCCCCTGGGCACGCTGATGTCTACTACACAACCTTCTTCTTGTAGACGTTGTTGGGCCTCCAAGTGCAGAGGTTTGTAGGACAGTAGCAAATTTCCCTCAAGTGGATGACCTAAGGTTTATCAATCCGTGGGAGGCGTAGGATGAAGATGGTCTCTCTCAAACAACCCTGCAACCAAATAACAGAGTCTCTTGTGTCCCCAACACACCCAATACAATGGTAAATTGTATAGGTGCACTAGTTCGGCGAAGAGATGGTGATACAAGTGCAATATGGATGGTAGATATAGGTTTTTGTAATCTGAAAATATAAAAACAACAAGGTAACTAATGATAAAAGTGAGCGAAAATAGTATTGCAATGCGTTGAAACAAGGCCTAGGGTTCATACTTTCACTAGTGCAAGTTCTCTCAACAATAATAACATAATTAGATCATATAACTATCCCTCAACATGCAATAAAGAGTCACTCCACAGTCACTAATAGCGGAGAACAAATGAAGAGATTATTGTAGGGTATGAAACCACCTCAAAGTTATCCTTTCTGATCGATCTATTCAAGAGTCTGTAGTAAAATAACACGAAGCTATTCTTTCCGTTAGATCTATCCTAGAGTTTGTACTAGAATAACACCTTAAGACACAAATCAACCAAAACTCTAATGTCACCTAGATACTCCAATGTCACCTCAAGTATCCGTGGGTATGATTATACGATATGCATCACACAATCTCAGATTCATCTATCCAACCAACACAAAGAACTTAAAGAGTGTCCCAAAGTTTCTACCGAAGAGTTAGACGAAAACGTGTGCCAACCCCTATGCATAAGTTCACAAGGTCACAGAACTCGCAAGTTGATCACCAAAACATACATCAAGTGGATCACGTGAATATCCCATTGTCACCACAGATAAGCACATTCAAGACATACATCAAGTGTTCTCAAATCCTTAAAGACTCAATCCGATAAGATAACTTCAAATGGAAAACTCAATCCATTACAAGAGAATAGAGGGGAAGAAACATCATAAAATCCAACTATAATAGCAAAGCTCGCGATACATCAAGATCGTGTCAAATCAAGAACATGAGAGAGAGAGAGAGATCAAACACATAGCTACTTGTACATACCCTCGGCCCCGAGGGTGAACTACTCTCTCCTCGTCATGGAGAGCACCGAGATGATGAAGATGGCCACCGGTGATGGATCCCCCCCTCCGGCAGGGTGCCAGAACGGGTCTAGATTGGTTTTCGGTGGCTACGGAGGCTTGCGGCGGCGGAACTCCCGATCTAGGTTATTTTTTGGAGGTTTCAGTATTTATAGGAATTTTTTGTGCTGGGAACAAGTCTGGAAGGTGCCCGAGTGGTCCACGAGATAGGACGACGCCCCCGGGGGGTGTGGTCGTGCCTCCCACCCTCGTGGACGGCCCGGGACTCTTCTGGCCCAACTCTTTTACTCTGGGGTGTTCTTTTAGTCCATAAATAATCATCAAAAATCGGCACGTCCATTGGACTCCGTTTGGTATTCCTTTTCTATAAAACTCAAAAACAAGGAAAAAACACAAACTGGCACTGGGCTCTAGGTTAATAGGTTAGTCCCAAAAATCATATAAAATAGCATATAAAACATCCTAGATGGATAATATAATAGCATGGAACAATCAAAAATTATAGATACATTGGAGACGTATCAAGCATCCCCAAGCTTAATTCCTGCTCGTCCTCGAGTAGGTAAATGATAAAAACAGAATTTTTGATGTGGAATGCTACCTAACATAATTTTCAATGTAATTCTCTTTATTGTGGCATGAATGTTCAGATCCAAAAGATTCAAGATAAAAGTTTAATATTGACATAAAAATAGTAGTACTTCAAGCATGCTAACCAAGAAATTATGTCTTATCAAAATAACATAGCCAAATAAAGCTTATCCCTACAAAATCATACAGTTTGGCCATGCTTCATTTTTGTCACACAAACTGCTCCCATCATGCATAACCTAGATGACAAGCCGAGCAATTGGTTCATACTTTTTAACGCGCTCCAGCCTTTTCAACCCTTATGCAATACACGAGCGCAAGCCATGGATATAGCACTATAGGTGGAATAGCATATGATGATGGGGGTTATGTGAGAAGATAAAAAAGGAGAAAGTATCACATTGACGCGGCTAATCAACGGGCTATGGAGATGCCCATCAATTGATGTCAATACGAGGAGTAGGGATTGCCATGCAACAGATGCACTAGAGCTATAAGTGTATGAAAGCTCATCAAAAGAAACTAAGTGGGTGTGCATCCAACTTGCTTGCTCACGAAGACCTAGGGCATTTTGAGGAAGCCCATCATTGGAATATACAAGCTAAGTTCTATAATGAAAAATTCCCACTAGTATATGCAAGTGACAAAATAAGAAACCTCTATCATGAAGACCATGGTGCTATTTTGAAGCACAGGTGTGGAAAAAAGGATAGTAACGTTGTCCCTTCTCTATTTTTCTCTCATTTTTTTTGTTTGGACTTATTTGGCCTCTTTTTTTATTTGGGATTCTTTGGCCTCCTTTTTTTATTTCACTTTCCTCACATGGGACAATGCTCTAGTAATGATGATCATCACACTTTTATTTACTCATAACTCAATGTTACAACTCGATACTAGAACAAAAATATGACTCTATGTGAATGCCTTCGGCGGTGTACCGGGATATGCGATGAATCAAGAGCGACATGTATGACAGAATTATGAAAGTGGCTTTGCCACAAATACGATGTCAACTACATGATCATGCAAAGCAATATGACAATGATGGAGCGTGTCATAATAAACGGAATGGTAGAAAGTTGCATGGCAATATATCTCAGAATGGCTATGGAAATTTCATAATAGGTAGGTATGGTGGCTGTTTTGAGGAAGATATAAGGAGGCTTATGTGTGATAGAGCGTATCGTATCACGGGGTTTGGATGCACCGGCGAAGTTTGCACCAACTCTCAAGGTGAGAAGGGCAATGCACGGTACCATACAGGCTAGCAAATTGCGGAAAGGTAAGAGTGCATATGATCCATGGGCTCACATTAGTCATAAAGAACTCATATAATTATTGCAAAAGTTTATTAGCCCTCGAAGCAAAGTACTACTACACATGACCCTAGAGGGATATATTGGTAGGAAAAGACCATCGCTCGTCCCCGACCGCCACTCATAAGGAAAGCACTCAAGGAACACCCCATGCTTCAAATTTGTCACACAACATTTACCATACGTGCATGCTACGGGACTTGCCAACTTTAACACAAGTATTTATCAATTTCACAATTACCCAACTAGCACGACTCTAATATCACCATCTTTATATCTCAAAACAATTATCAAGTATCAAACTTCTCATAGTATTTAATGCACTCTATATGAAAGTTTTTATTATACCCAACTTGGATGCCCATCATATTAGGACTAGTTTCATAACCAAAGCAAATTACCATGCTGTTCTAAAAGACTCTCAAAATAATATAAGTGAAGCATGAGAGATCTATAATTTCTATAAGTGAAGCACATAGAGTATTCTAATAAATTCCGATTCATGTGTGTATCTCTCAAAAGGTGTGTACAACAAGGCTGATTGTGGTAAACTAAAAAGCAAAGATTCAAATCATACAAGATGCTCCAAGCAAAACACATATCATGTGGTGAACAAAAATATAGCTCCAAGTAAAGTTACCGATGAACGAAGACAAAAGAGGGGATGCTTTCTGGGGCATCCCCAAGATTAGGCTTTTTGGTATCCTTGGATTTACCTTGGGGTGCCTTGGGAATCCCCAAGCTTAGGCTCTTGCCACTCTTTGTTCCATAATCCATCAAATCTTTACCCAAAACTTGAAAACTTCACAACACAAAACTTAATAGAAAATCTTGTGAGCTCCGTTAGCGAAAGAAAACAAAACACCACTTCAAGGTACTGTGATGAACTCATTCTTTATTTATATTGGTGTTAAACCTACTGTATTCCAACTTCTCTATGGTTTATAAACTCTTTTACTAGCCATAGATTCATCAAAATAAGCAAACAACACACGAAAAACAGAATCTGTCAAAAACAGAACAGTCTGTAGTAATATGTAACTAACGCGAACTTCTGGAACCCAAAAATTCTAAAATAAATTGGTGGACGTGAGGAATTTATCTATTAATCATATTCAAAAAGAATTAACTAAATAGCACTCTCCAATAAAAAATGGTAGCAATTCTTGTGAGCGCTAAAGTTTCTGTTTTTTACAGCAAGATCAAAAAGACTTTCCCCAAGTCTTCCCAACGGTTCTACTTGGCACAAACACTATTAAACACAAAAAAACACAACCAAAACAGAGGCTAGATAAATTTGTTATTACTAAAGAGGAGCAAAAATCAAGGAATAAAAATGAAATTGGGTTGCCTCCCAACAAGCGCTATCGTTTAACGCCCATAGCTAGGCATAAGAGCGAAGATAGATCTAGGTATTGCCATGATAATGATAAGGTAAATCGCGAAAGCTCATCTCATACTCCCTACGTTCAGCAGCAAGCTTTCTTTGTGGCAAGCAAAAGTAATCAAAAGGGCTAAATTTAATGGGACAAAAGTCCCCAAGATCAAGCTCGGGAGGTGTTGGTTCCTCCTTTGGCCCCTCATATTGCACAATCAATTCATCATTATAAGCATTCTTTTGGCAAAAAGTAATGAGCCTTTGTTCAAGGGAAAAACCTAGCCCATTGTTCTAGATAGCAAAATTATCATTAAGTTTAGAGATCTTGTTAACAAGAGCATCGGTAGGAACCTTTTTTCTAAGGTTTTCATTAAAAGCAACATGATCTAAGGATCGTAAACGCATAATGTCTTCTTGATAGAAAATGATAGCTTCTATGGGAGGACGGCTAGCATCCACCCTATAATGCGCAAAAATTTCATTGGCTTCTTTTATTATAAATCTGAACTCATGAGCTAAAAAGATGGTTGCTGCTCGCTTAATAGAAAAATGCTCAATATTAGAAAATTCCAGGAAAATCCTTTATATGGAAGGATGCATGTGTAAAAATTGTCTTTCGAGTTCAACTATGAGCAAAGATATAGCATCTGCAAGACTACTAGTTTTATGAAGGATCGATCCACTCATGGTGGGCAAAGCACCGGCACAAGTAAAGAAATCTTGAATAACTCCCTTCCCAATAATATTACCGCTACCAATCTGAAACTTTTTAGTGTGTAAAATAGTAGGATTTTCGAGAGGATCATCAATAGCATCAAAGTTTTCCATATTATTATCCTTATCAACGATAACCTCTCCAGTTTCAGACATGATGGCAACAGATTACAAAAAGAACAAGCACACAGAAGGCAGGAGGGAAAAAGAGGCGAACGGAAAAGAGGGTGAATAAAACGGTAAGGGTGAAGTTGGGGAGAGGAAAACGAGAGGCAAATGGCAAATAATGTAATGTGAATGATAAGAGTTGTGATGGGTACTTGATATGTCTTGACTTGGCGTAGATCTCCCCGGCAACGGCGCCAAAAATCCTTCTTGCTACCTCTTGAGCACTACGTTGGTTTTCCCTTGAAGAGGAAAGGGTGATGCAGTAAAGCAGCGTAAGTATTTCCCTCAGTTTTTGAGAACCAAGTTATCAATCCAGTAGGAGACCATGCGTGAGTCACCTCATACCTACACAAACAAATAAGAACCTCGCAACCAACGCGATAAAGGGGTTGTCAATCCCTTCACGGCCACTTGCAAGAGTGAGATCTGATAGAGATGATAAGAATAAGATAAATATTTTTGGTATTTTTATGATATACATTGAAAGTAAACATTGCAAAATAAAATAGATTGGAAACTTGTATGATGGAGAATAGACCCGGGGGTCATAGGTTTCACTAGTAGCTTCTCTCAAGATAGCATAAGTATTACGGTGGGTGAACAAATTACTGTCGAGCAATTGATAGAAAAGCGAATAATTATGATAACATCTAGGTATGATCATGTATATAGGCATCACGTCCATGACAAGTAGACCGAAACGATTCTGCATCTACTACTATTACTCCACACATCGACTGCTATCCAACATGCATCTAGAGTATTAAGTTCATAAGAACAGAGTAACACTTTAAGCAAGATGACATGATGTAGAGGGATAAACTCATGCAATATGATGTAAACCCCATCTTTTTATCCTCGATGGCAACAATACAATACGTGTCGTTTCCCTTTCTGTCACTAGGATCGAGCACTGCAAGATTGAACCCAAAGCTAACCACTTCTCCCATTGCAAGAAAGATCAATCTAGTAGGCCAAACCAAACTGATAATTCAAAGAGACTTGCAAAGATAAACCAATCATACATAAAAGAATTTAGAGAAGATTCAAAGATTGTTCATAGATAGACTTGATCATAAACCCACAATTCATTGGATCTCGACAAACACACCGCAAAAGAAGATTACATCGAATAGAACTCCAAGAGAATCAAGGAGAACTTTGTATTGAGATCCAAAGAGAGAGAAGAAGCCATCTAGCTACTAGCTATGGACCCGTAGGTCTGAAGTAAACTACTCACACATCATCGGAGGGGCCATGGAGTTGATGTAGAGACCCTCCGTGATCAATGCCCCCTTTGGCGGAGCTTCAGAAAAGGCCCCAAGATGGGATCTCTTGGGTATAGAAGGTTGGGGCGGTGGAAATAGGGTTTCGTGGCGCTCCTGGATGTTCTCGGGGTATATATATATATATAGGGTCGCGCTATTCGTCACCCTGGGTGAGGAATAGTTATTCTTCACCCCCCTTTATTTTACCATCAATGCACCATAATTTTATGTTCCGTAAGCTTTGTCTTATTTCCGACGCAAAAAGGGACCATAAGAAAATATATAATCGTCGTAAAAAATATTTTATGTTATGTAAAATTACAAACGTAAAAACATAGTCTAAAATACACAAAAACTGCAAATTTTCTTGTCTTATGACCTATATTTTTATTTTCTTATGTTAAATTTTACGTAATGAATCAATAGAAATGTAACTATTTGAATTCGAAACATAATTTAATTATGAAATGATCGTAAGATTACCTCGGGTGAAGAATAACGTATTCTGCATCCTGGGTGATGAATAATAACACTATATATATAGGACAACACTATTCTAATCCCAGGATTAAAATAGTTATTTGGATCACGGCACGCTCTATAAGGCGCGCGGAGGTCTTCCTGAACTCACCCGATCTAATCCATCCAGCCCCGACCACACTAGCCTCAACCCACTCCCCGCGCGGCGGCACCAACCAAAGCCCCGCCGGCGCCGGCCTGCCCACCGCCGCCTGCATCCCGCCTAACGCCACCCCCAGCGAGCCACCACCCCTCCCTGTCCCGCACCCAAAAGCCCCAGCGACGCGCGCCGCCGCGGCGCCGCCCACCACCACTATCCCGCGCTGCTGTCGCCGACCACTAGGACCTCTCGCCGCCGCCCACCACCACCTGGATGTCCCCCTCTACGCACGGATCCGGTCTTGCCCGAGCTCCCCCTGGGACAGATGAACACAGGGCAGAGGCACCTGTGCTGGGAGGAGCAGAATAGGGGCGCCGACACCAGGAATAGCAAGTCGTGCCTCACCCGGCCACCTCCTCGCTTCTCCCTCCGCTGGAGCGTGCCGACGCCCCGTATCCCACCGCCGGTGCCGCTCCTCAACTCTGGCGACGCCAAGAGCCTGCACCACCTCGGGTCTTTACCCACGCAACCAGTGGCGGCTTCCTCTTCCTTCAGCCGCTCGCGCTCCTCCGTGGAGGACTCCCGTTGTCGCCTCTGCAACCCCTGCCTAAGCATCCATCGCACGTGACCTTCTCTGGCGTGTCTGATCGACCTTCCCATCGTCTCTTGCTTGAACGTCTGAATTGCTGCTGCTCCTCCATGTAAATCTGGGAGGTCGAGGCCCCGTAGCGCCAGGGAGGTCGAGGCCATCGCAAGCATAAGTCCCCAGCAGAAGGTGAGGGTGACAAATTTTGTCTTATGTATTTGTTGTGTCTCTCCTTTTTCTACCAGTCAGTTCGGTGACATCTACCAGGAAGACTACTTCGTGAACCACATGAAGAGTGATGTGCAGGGGAAACAAGAATTACGACCCCTCCATCCCATGCGAGCAGTATGAAAGACAGGGAAGTTCATCCTGGCAGACTATGTGGCTCAGTGTGTATGTTAAATGAAGGAAAAAGAAATAGCAGGTGTCCAGCAGCATCAGTGTGTGGCTCCCCTATAATTCTTCTCTCTGTGTGTGTGCACACGCGCTGCACACGAGGATAAGTACGAGGAAAAATGGAGGCGTCCGGGCCAGGACCTGGCGGAGTAGATTGGCCAGAGTAGTCGGGCATGGCCATGGCATCCGACCGCAGACGGCGACGAATCCGCAACGTTGTAGCTTGCTGCCGTCGGGTGCGTGCATTCCGTTGGTGTGTCGCGTGAGTGGTGAGTGTGTGCGTTGTGCTAGTAGTATGTCCCGTGAGTGGTGAGTGTGTGCGATGTGCTAGTAGTATGTGCTGATGTGCAGGGTGCATGCATGTATGAGTGCACATGCGTGTTGTCACACACGAACTCAAAAATGTTTCAGATTTTGTAGCCAACTCGTGTGCACCACAGCTGTTCGTGTTTATGACCCAAAAGGAGAATATTACATTTATACTAAGCAAGAAAAAAATACAGAGACATTTTATCAGGTATTCTCCTGATTTAATGTTCATTTCTTTGTACTTATGCATGTATAGAACCAAGCCCATTTAATTTATATTTTTAAAATTTTCATTTATATCATAGAAAACATGAGGGTACATGAAAGAATACTACGGCATTCAATATGTTTTTAACGCAAAAACTATAAATTACAAAAAAGGATGAAGTTCAACCACTAAAAACAGGGGAGTCCAGGAATAAAAAAATGGGGTTAACAGAAACAAAAAGGGAATGTAACACAATCATGAGAAGTATGCGGTACAAAATGTTTGGAAATTTAGAGATAGAATTGAGGGAAAAGTTTAATTTTTTAAAGTGGATTTTCCCTGTTTCGAAAAAAGCTAGAGGTTCAAATTTAAATAACGGAGAAGTTCAATATTTATTACAAAACCAAGAAGGTTAAAATAAAAGAACAGCGCAACTTAATGTTTATAAAAAACAGAGGTCAAAATTTTCAACAATCAGTTCAACAAAGTTTATAAAAAATGGGGTTTTCCGAGTATGTTTATAACAGTGTTCAAATTTAAATAATTGAGCGCTTTGATGTATATTACATAACTGAGATTTTCCCTGTTACTAAAAGAATAGCCCAAAGAAGTTCGAATTAAAAATAGAGCAGTTAAAAAACTTAAATGCATTTTCCCTTTAAAAAACTAGAGGTTCAAATTTAAACAAGGGAGAAGATCAATATTTATTACAAAATCAAGAAGGTCAAATTAAAAAAAAAAGTGTAGTCCAACATGAAAACAACCGGAAGTTCTGCTACTACATAGTGTGTGTATCATATGAGAAAAAGAGAAAAAATGACAAAGTCTAAATTTTTTGTTGCTAGAAGTTCAGGTGCTCCACCAGGAAAAATTAAAAAATTTGTAGTGAGAAAGGTTCACCGTGTATGTACATGTTCAAAACCCAAAAAAATCAAGAAGTTCAAAAAAAATAACGAAGAAGTTCAATGATTACAAAACATAGATTTTCCTCGTTATTAAAATAATAAAGTTGTTTCTTTTCCACAAGTTTCAGAAGCTACATGATTTGTGTAAATCAAACAAACATCTGATGAATTATGAACAAAAACACATGGTAGAAGTTTCATGTGAAAAAAACAACCCGGGTTGCATTCCCGATGTGAATAGAAGAAAACAAAACTAAAATGCTAAAAAGTTTGCTGCAAGAAGTTCACGTGCTCCTTCAAGCTCAAATCAAAATTGCTTGCGCAAGAAGTTCATTATTCATTTACTTGCAAGAAGTCCAAAATACGAAAATAGAGCGGTTTGATATTTCAAAAATTACTTAAATTTTCCTTGCTATATAAAATCAAGAAGTTCAAATTAAATAATGGAGTAGTTCGATGTACACGAAAAACTCAAATTCTTTCTGTTTTTAGGAAAAATAAAAGCATGAAGTTCAATTTTAAGAAAATTGTTTGATGCTTATTTAGAAACCATATTTTTTCTACGCATAAAACTAAAAAGTTCAAATTAAAATAACAGAGAAGTTTGAAGTTTTGAAGACACTCATATTTTTTTCTTGTTACTAAAGAATAAAATGAAGAAATTCAAATTAAAATGAAAGGATATAACTAAAAAAGATGGAGAAGTTCGATGATTATAGAAAACACAGATTTTACTCATTCTTAAAGAATGGAAACAAGAAGTTCAAAAATAAAAACAAAAAGTTCAACATTTAAAAGTAGAGCGCTTCAAAATTTCATAAAAAAAAGATTAAGAAATGAAACGAGGAAGTCCATATTAAAAAGATGGAGAAGTTCGATGATTATAGAAAACTCAGACTTTCCTCGTTAATAAAGAATGGAAACAAGAAGTTCAAAAATAAAAAAACAAGAAGTTCAACATTTAAAAATAGAACGCTTCAAAATTCACAAAAAAAGGATTAAGAAATTCAGATTAATATTTATAAAAAACTTAGATATTTTCACGTAATCGAGAGAAGTTCAGGTTGATAAACTACCAAAATTTCACGTTCTACATGGTGTGCATTTTGTATTAAAAAAGAATAAAAATGCGAAGGCTAAATTTGTTGTCGTTATAAGTTCAAGTACTCCATCGGAGAAAGTTAGAAAAATTATTGTGAGAGAGATTTGTACAACAAGAATATCATTTGTGTAACACTGACGAATGGATGAGAAAATTACAAACGAAAATACGTCATAGAAGTTCAACGTAAAAACAGTACGAAGTTCATCAACTACACTGAATGAATTTTAGATGAAAAACTTTTAAAATTGTCGCGAGTATGAAAAGATGATCAACACGGGAAACTTGCATGCTTACAGCAGCTTTCCATTGGTATATCACCTGCTCAATTCCGGTGAATGGATGGAGAGTTACGAGCAAGTCGATGGAGACCTACGAGCAAAAAAATCACGTGAAAAACAGAGTGAAGTTCAGGTACACGCGCCGAGAAGTTCAGGTTTTTCACGCGATGCATTTTCGAAGAATCTGCTTCACGATAAAGGCAGAACGCATGATCCCGCCATTTTCAAAATTACTTGAAAGCGGCTAGGAATCAGAGAAAACCATCAACATGAAAAAGTTCCGCATTTTCCGTAGCTTTTCAGCGGTATATTATTTGCCTCATTCCGATAAAGTTTGTAAAAATTATGGAAATAAACGTTTTTAACCATTTTCAAAACTGACATAAAACCGTAATGAATTAGGAGAAACAATATATAAAAAAAGTTTCTCATTTCTTCAAGCTTTCCAACGCCATATTATTTTCTGCATTTGGACGTACGGTTAAAAAATTAGCTCGAAAATACGAACTCGGTGGAACTTGTACCGTTTTCTAAATTACTTTTAAACCATTCAAAATTAGAAAAAACTTTTAACATAAAAAAGTAGCGCATTTTCATAAGCTTTCCAATGCCATATTTTTGCCTCAATTGGATTAGCCGTTTAGAAATGGTGTCGAAAATACGAACTCGGGTGTTCGGTTTGTGAAATGTTACGATTTTCCGAATTACTCTTTAACCGTAGGGAACTAGAGAAAACTTTCAACATGTGGAAGGAGCGGTTTTGCAGAAGCTTTCCAACGCCATATTATTTGCCTCATTCCGATAAACAGTTTTAAAATGCGATCGAAAATACGATTCACGTTTTTTATATGAAGAAATAACGGTTTTCAAAACTACTCTTAAACCGCTTACATTTTGCCAAAAATTTAACTTGGGTCATGATACTGATGTCCATAGCTTTCCAATGGTATATCGCAAGCCTCATTTGGGCAATGTTGGCAGAAGTTCAGCCTAGTTCACAGGGAAGGTCAGGCGCGTTACTCGGGAAGTTCATGTTGTGATCAGAATATTATTCTGATCCCGTGATCAGAATAGTGTTTATGTATATATATATATATATAGGAGGAAGAAGTAGGTCGGTGGAGCAACGAGGGGCCCATGAGGGTGGAGGGGGCGCCCCCTGCCTCGTGGCCTCCTCGATTGTTTCTTGACGTCCACTCCAAGTCCCCTGGATTACGTTTGTTCCAAAAATAACGCTCCCGAAGGTTTCATTCCGTTTGGACTCTGTTTGATATTCCATTTCGGCAAAACACTAAAATAGGCAAAAAATAGCAACTTGGCTTGGACCTCCGATTAATAGGTTAGTCCCAAAAATAATATAAAAGTGTATAATAAAGCCCATTAACATCCAAAACAGATAATATAATAGCATGGAACAATCAAAAATTATAGATACATTGGAGACGTATCAGGGAACATCTTTCATTTTCTCTCTATCTTCTGCAGTGGTCGGGCATTGAGTCTGACTCAACTTCACACCTTGTAACACAGGCAAGAACCCTTTCTTTGCTTGGTCCATTTTGAACTTCTTCAAAACTTTATCAAGGTATGTGCTTTGTGAAAGTCCAATTAAGCGTCTTGATCTATCTCTATAGATCTTGATGCCCAATATATAAGCAGCTTCACCGAGGTCTTTCATTGAAAAACTCTTATTCAAGTATCCTTTTATGCTATCCAAAAATTATATGTCATTTACAATCAACAATATGTCATCCACATATAATATTAGAAATGCTACAGAGCTCCCACTCACTTTCTTGTAAAAGCAGGTTTCTCCAAAAGTCTGTATAAAACCATATGCTTTGATCACACTATCAAAACGTTTATTCCAACTCCGAGATGCTTGCACCAGTCCATAGATGGATCGCTGGAGTTTGCACACTTTGTTAGCACCCTTTGGATCGATAAAACCTTCAGGTTGCATCATATACAACTCTTCTTCCAGAAATCCATTCAGGAATGCAGTTTTTACATCTATTTGCCAAATTTTATAATCATAAAATGCGGCAATTGCTAACATGATTCGGACGGACTTAAGCATCGCTGCGGGTGAGAAGGTATCATCGTAGTCAACTCCTTGAACTTGTCGAAAACCTTTCGCCAGAAGTTGAGCTTTGTAGACAGTAACATTACCGTCAGCGTCAGTCTTCTTCTTGAAGATCCATTTATTCTCGATGGCTTGCCGATCATCGGGCAAGTCAACCAAAGTCCACACTTTGTTCTCATACATGGATCCCATCTCAGATTTCATGGCCTCAAGCCATTTTGCGGAATCTGGGCTCATCATCACTTCCTCATAGTTCGTAGGTTCATCATGGTCAAGTAACATGACTTCCAGAACAAGATTACCGTACCACTTTGGTGTGGATCTTACTCTAGTTGACCTACGAGGTTCGGTAGTAACTTGATCTGAAGTTACATGATCTTCATCATTAGCTTCCTCACTAATTGGTGTAGGAGTCACAGGAACAGATTTCTGTGATGAACTACTTTCCAATAAGGGAGCAGGTACAGTTACCTCATCAAGTTCTACTTTCCTCCCACTCACTTCTTTCGAGAGAAACTCCATCTCTAGAAAGGATCCATTCCTAGCAACGAATGTCTTGCCTTCGGATCTGTGATAGAAGGTGTACCCAACAGCCTCCTTTGGGTATCCTATGAAGACACATTTCTCCGATTTGGGTTCGAGCTTATCAGGTTGAAGCTTTTTCACATAAGCATCGCAGCCCCAAACTTTAAGAAACGACAACTTTGGTTTCTTGCCAAACCACAGTTCAAAAGGCGTCGTTTCAACGGATTTAGATGGTGCCCTATTTAACGTGAATGCAGCTGTCTCTAAAGCATAACCCCAAAACGGTAGCGGTAAATCAGTAAGAGACATCATAGATCGCACCATATCTAGTAAAGTACGATTACAACGTTCTGACACACCATTACGCTGTGGTGTTCCGGGTGGCGTGAGTTGCGAAAACAACTGAAGACCAAACTCATAAATCAAATATTCTCCTCCATGATCAGATCGTATAAACTTTATTTTCTTGTTACGATGATTTTCCACTTCACTCTGAAATTCTTTGAACTTTTCAAATGTTTCAGACTTATGCTTCATCAAGTAGATATACCCATATCTACTAAAATCATCTGTGAAGGTCAGAAAATAATGATACCCGCCGCGAGCCTCAACATTCATCGGACCACATACATCAGTATGTATGATTTCCAACAAATCTATTGTTCGCTCCATAGTTCCGGAGAACGGCGTTTTAGTCATCTTGCCCATGAGGCATGGTTCGCAAGTACCAAGTGATTTATAATCAAGTGATTCCAAAAGTCCATAAGGATGGAGTTTCTTCATGCTCTTTACACCAATATGACCTAAATGGCAGTGCCACAAATAAGTTGCACTATCATTATCAACTTTGCATCTTTTGGCTTCAATATTATGAATATGTGTATCACTACTATCGAGATTCATCAAGAATAGACCACTCTTCAAGGGTGCATGACCACAAAAGATATTACTCATATAAATAGAACAACCATTATTCTTAGATTTAAATGAATAACCATCTCGCATCAAACAAGATCCAGATATAATGTTCATGCTCAACGCTGGCACCAAATAACAATTATTTAGGTCTAATACTAATCCCGAAGGTAGATGTAGAGGTAGCGTGTCGACGACAATCACATCGACTTTGGAACCATTTCCCACGCGCATCGTCACGTCGTCCTTAGCCAATCTTCGCTTAATCCGTAGCCCCTGTTTCGAGTTGCAGATATTAGCAACAGAACCAGTATCAAATACCCAGGTGCTACTGCGAGCATTAGTAAGGTACACATCAATAACATGTATATCACATATACCTTTGTTCACCTTGCCATCTTTCTTATCCGCCAAATACTTGGGGCAGTTCCGCTTTCAGTGACCAGTCCCTTTGCAATAGAAGCACTCAGTCTCAGGCTTAGGTCCAGACTTGGGTTTCTTCACTTGAGCAGCAACTGGCTTGCTGTTCTTCTTAAAGTTCACCTTCTTCCCTTTACCCTTTTTCTTGAAACTGGTGGTCTTGTTGACCATCAACACTTGATGCTCCTTCTTGATTTCTACCTCCGCAGCCTTTAGCATCGCGAAGAGCTCGGGAATTGTCTTATCCATCCCTTGCATATTATAGTTCATCACGAAGCTCTTGTAGCTTGGTGGCAGTGATTGAATAATTCTGTCAATGACACTATAATCTGGAAGATTAACTCCCAGTTGAATCAAGTGATTGTTATACCCAAACATTTTGAGTATATGTTCACTGATGGAACTATTCTCTTCCATCTTGCAGCTGTAGAACTAATTGGAGACTTCATATCTCTCAATCCAAGCATTTGCTTGAAATATTAACTTCAACTCCTGGAAAATCTCATATGCTCCATGACGTTCAAAACATCGTTGAAGTCGCGGTTCTAAGCCGTAAAGCATGGCACACTGAACTATCGAGTAGTCTTCAGCTTTGCTCTGCCAGACGTTCATAACATCTGGCGTTGCTCCTGCAGCGGGTTTGGCACCTAGCGGTGCTTCCCGGACGTAATTCTTCTATGCAGCAATGAGGATAATCCTCAAGTTACGGACCCAGTCTGTGTAATTGCTACCATCATCTTTCAACTTTGCTTTCTCAAGGAACACATTAAAATTCAACGGAACAACAGCACGGGCCATCTACCTACAACAACATAGACATGCAAAAATACTATCAGGTACTAAGTTCATGAAAAATTAAAGTTCAATTAATCATATTACTTAAGAACTCCCACTTAGACAGACATCCCTCTAATCATCTAAGTGATCACGTGATCCATATCAACTAAACCATGTCCGGTCATCACGTGAGATGGAGTACTTTTCAATGGTCAACATCACTATGTTGATCATATCTACTATATGATTCACGCTTGACCTTTCGGTCTCAGTGTTCCGAGGCCATATCTGCATATGCTAGGCTCGTCAAGTTTAACCCAAGTATTCTGCCTGTGCAAAACTGGCTTGCACCCATTGTATGTGAACGTAGAGCTTATCACACCCGATCATCACGTGGTGTCTCGGCACGACGAACTTTCGCAACGGTGCATACTCAGGGAGAACACTTATACCTTGAAATTTAGTGAGAGATCATCTTATAGTGCTACCGTCGATCTAAGCAAAATAAGATGCATAAAAGATAAACATCACATGCAATCAATATAAGTGATATGATATGGCCATCATCATCTTGTGCCTGTGATCTCCATCTCCAAAGCACCGTCATGATCACCATCATCACCGGCTTGACACCTTGATCTCCATCGAAGCATCATTGTCGTCACACCAACTATTGCCTCCATGACTATCGCTATCGCTTAGTGATAAAGTAAAGCAATTACATGGCGATTGCATTTCATACAATAAAGCGACAACCATATGGCTCCTGCCAGTTGCCGATAACTGTGTTACAAAACATGATCGTCTCATACAATAAAATTTAGCATCATGTATTGACCATATCACATCACAACATGCCCTGCAAAAACAAGTTAGACGTCCTCTACTTTGTTGTTGCAAGTTTTACGTGGCTGCTACGGGCTGAGCAAGAACCGTTCTTACCTACGCATCAAAAAAACCACAACGCGGTATAGTGATTGCTTTTTGATCTTCAGAAAGAACCCTGTTCATTGAATCCGATTCAACTAAAGCTGGAGAAATAGACACCCACTAGCCACCTGTGTGCGAAGCACGTTGGTAGAACCAGTCTCGCGTAAGCGTACGCATAATGTCGGTCTGAGCCGCTTCATCCAACAATGCCGCCGAATCAAGAATCAACTAGCGACGACAAGCAATATGTATATACCCATGCCTACAACTCCTTTGTGTTCTACTCGTGCATATAACATCTACGCATAAACCTGGCTCGGATGCCGCTGTTGGGGAATGCAGTAATTTCAAAAAAAATTCCTACGCACACGCAAGATCATGGTGATGCATAGCAACGAGAGGGGAGAGTGTCGTCCACGTACCCTCGTAGACCGTAAGCGAAAGTGTTATGAGAACGCGGTTGATGTAGTCGTACATCTTCACGATCCGACCGATCCAAGCACCGAACGCACGGCACCTCCGAGTTCAGCACATGTTCAGCTCGGTGACGTCCCACAAACTCCGATCCCGCAGAGCTTCGAGGGAGAGTTCCGTCAGCATGACGGCATGATGATGGTGATGATGATGCTACCAACGCAGGGTTTCGCCTAAGCACTACTACGATATGACCGAGGTGGATTATGGTGGAGGGGGGCACCACACACGGCTAAAAGATCAACTGATCAACTTGTTGTTGGGGAACATAGCAGAAATTCAAAAATTTTCCTACGAATCACCAAGATCTATCTATGGAGAGACCAGCAACGAGTAGAAAGAGAGTGCATCTACATACCCTTGTAGATCGCTAAGCGGAAGCGTTCAAGTGAACGGGGTTGATGGAGTCGTACTCGTCGTGATTCAGATCACCGATGATCCTAGTGCCGAACGGACGGCACCTCCGCGTTCAACACACGTACAGCTCGACGATGTCTCCCACGCCTTGATCCAGCAAGGAGAGAGGGAGAGGTTGAGGAAGACTCCATCCAGCAGCAGCACAACGGCGTGGTGGTGATGGAGGAGCGTGGCAATCCTGCAGGGCTTCGCCAAGCACCTACGGGAGAGGAGGAGGTGTCACGGGAGGGAGGGAGGCGCCAAGGGCTCAGGTATGGATGCCCTCCCTCCCCTCCACTATATATAGGGGCAGGGGAGAGGGGGGAGGCGCAGCCTTGCCCCTTCCTCCAAGGAAAGGGTGCGGCTAAGAGGGGGGGAGGAGTCCAACCTCCCCAAGGCACCTCGGAGGTGCCTTCCCCCTTTAGGACTCTCCCCTTTTTCCTATATCTTGGCGCATGGGCCTCTAGGGGCTGGTGCCCTTGGCCCATGTAGGCCAAGGCGCACCCCCTACAGCCCATGTGGCCCCCCGGGGCAGGTGGCCCCACCCGGTGGGCCCCCGGGACCCTTCCGGTGGTCCCGGTACAATACCGATGACCCCGAAACTTGTCCCGATGGCCGAAACAGGACTTCCTATATATAAATCTTTATCTCCGGACCATTCCGGAACTCCTCGTGACGTCCGGGATCTCATCCGGGACTCCGAACAACATTCGGTAACCACATACAAGCTTCCTTTATAACCCTAGCGTCATCGAACCTTAAGTGTGTAGACCCTACGGGTTCGGGAGACATGCAGACATGACCGAGATGTTCTCCGGTCAATAACCAACAGCGGGATCTGGATACCCATGTTGGCTCCCACATGTTCCACGATGATCTCATCGGATGAACCACGATGTCAAGGACTCAATCGATCCCGTATACAATTCCCTTTGTCTAGTGGTATGGTACTTGCCCGAGATTCGATCGTCGGTATACCGATACCTTGTTCAATCTCGTTACCGGCAAGTCTCTTTACTCGTTCCGTAACACATCATCCCGTGATCAACCCCTTGGTCACATTGTGCACATTATGATGATGTCCTACCGAGTGGGCCCAGAGATACCTCTCCATTTACACGGAGTGACAAAATCCCAATCTCGATTCGTGCCAACCCAACAGACACTTTCAGAGATACCCGTAGTGTACCTTTATAGCCACCCAGTTACGTTGTGATGTTTGGCACACCCAAAGCACTCCTACGGTATCCGGGAGTTGCACAATCTCATGGTCTAAGGAAATGATACTTGACATTAGAAAAGCTTTAGCATACGAACTACATGATCTTGTGCTAGGCTTAGGATTGGGTCTTGTCCATCACATCATTCTCCTAATGATGTGATCCCGTTATCAACAACATCCAATGTCCATGGTCAGGAAACCGTAACCATCTATTGATTAACGAGCTAGTCAACTAGAGGCTTACTAGGGACATGGTGTTGTCTATGTATCCACACATGTATCTGAGTTTCCTATCAATACAATTCTAGCATGGATAATAAACGATTATCATGAACAAGGAAATATAATAATAATCAATTTATTATTGCCTCTAGGGCATATTTCCAACAGTCTCCCACTTGCACTAGAGTCAATAATCTAGTTCACATCGATATGTGATTAACACTCAAGGTCACATCCCCATGTGACTAACACCCAAAGAGTTTACTAGAGTCAATAATCTAGTTCACATTTACCATGTGATTAACACTTGATGAGTTCTGGGTTTGATCATGTTATGCTTGTGAGAGAGGTTATAGTCAACGGGTCTGAACCTTTCAGATCCTTGTGTGCTTTACAAATCTCTATGTCATCTCCTAGATGCAGCTACCACGTTCTATTTGGAGCTATTCCAAATAACTGTTCTACTTGGAGCTATTCTAAATTGTTGCTCCATTATACGTATCCGGTATCTCTACTCAGAGCTATCCGGATAGGTGTTAAGCTTGCATCGACGTAACCCTTTACGACGAACTCTTTTACCACCTCCATAATTGAGAAAATTCCTTAGTCCACTAGTTACTAAGGATAACTTTGACCGCTGTCCTGTGATCCATTCTTGGATCACTCTTGTACCCCTTGACTGACTCATGGTAAAGCACACTTCAGGTGCGGTACACAGCATAGCATACTGTAGAGCCTATGTCTTAAGCATAGGGGACGACCTTCGTTCCTTTCTCTCTATTCTGCCATGGTCGAGCTTTAAGTCTTAACTTCATACCTTACAACTCAGGCAAGAACTCCTTCTTTGACTGATCCATCTTGAACACCTTCAAGATCACGTCAAGGCATGTGCTCATTTGAAAGTACTATTAAGCGTTTTGATCTATCCTTATAGATCTAGATGCTCAATGTTCAAGTAGCTTAATCCAGGTTTTCCATTGAAAACACTTTCCAAATAACCCTATATGCTTTCTAGAAATTCTACGTCATTTCTGATCATTAATATGTCAACAACATATACTCATCAGAAATTCTATAGTGCTCCCACTCACTTCTTTGGAAATACAAGTTTCTCATAAACTTTGTATACACCCAAAATCTTTGATCATCATCAAAGCATACATTCCAACTCCGAGATGCTCACTCCAGTCCTCAGAAGGATTGCTGGAGCTTTGCATACTTATTAGCATATTTCAGGATTGACAAAACCTTCCGGTTGTATCACATACAACCTTTCCTCAAGAATCGTCGAGGAAACAATGTTTTGACATCCTATCTGCAAGATTTCATAAATAATGCAGTAATTGCTAATATAATTCCAACAGACTCTTAGCATCGCTACGAGTGAGAAAGTCTCATCGTAGTCAACTCCTTGAACTTGTCGAAAAACATCTTAACGACAAGTCGAGCTTTCTCAATGGTGACACTTACCATCATTGTCTGTCTTCCTTTCAAAATCCATATCTACCTAACAGCCTTACGACCATCAAGTAGTTCTTCCAAAGTCTACACTTTGTTTTCATACATGGATCCTCTCTCGGGTTTTATGGCCTTGAGCCATTTATCGGAATCCGGGCCCACCATCGCTTCTCCATAGCTCGTAGGTTCATTGTTGTCTAGCAACATGACTTCCAAGACAGGATTACGTACTACTCTGAAGTAGTACGCATCCTTGTCATCCCACGAGGTTTGGTAGTGACTCAATCCGAAGTTTCATGATCACTATCATAAGCTTCCACTTCAGTTGGTGTACGTGCCACAGGAACAACTTCCTGTGCCCTGCTACACACTTGTTGAAGTGACGGTTCAATAACCTCATCAAGTCTCCACCATCCTCCCACTCAACTCTTTCGAGAGAAACCTTTCCTCGAGAAAGGACCCGATTCTAGAAACAATTCATATTGCTTTCGGATCTGAATTAGGAGGTATACCCAACTATTTTGGGTGTTCTATGAAGATGTATTTTATCCGCTTTGGGTTCGAGCTTAATCCTGAAACTTTTTCACATAAGCATCGCAGCCCCAAACTTCTAAGAAATGACAGCTTAGGTTTCTCTAAACCATAATTCATACGGTGTCATCTCAACGGAATTACATGGTGCCCTATTTAAAGTGAATGTGGTTGTCTCTAATGCCTAACCCATGAACGATAGTGGTAATTCGATAAGAGACATCATGGTACGCACCATATCCAATAGGGTGCAACTATGATGTTTGGACACACCATCACACTATGGTGTTCCAGGCTGTATCAGTTGTGAAACAATTTCCACAATGTCTTAATTCTGTGCCAAACTCGTAATTCAGATATTCATCTCTATGATCATATCATAGATCTTTTATCCTCTTGTCACGACGGTCTTTCAACTTCACACTGAAATTACTTGAACCTTTCAATAATTCAGACTCGTGATTCATCAAGTAAATATACTCAACATCTACTCGAATCATCTGTGAAGTAAGAACATAATGATATTCACTGCATGCCTCAGCACTCATTGGACTGCACACATCAAAATGTGTTACTTCCAACAAGTTGCTATCTTGTTCCATCTTACTGAAAACGGGGCTTTTCAGTCATCTTGCCCATGTGGTATGATTTGCATGTCCCAAGTGATTCAAAATCAAGTGAGTCATAACGGTCCATTTGCATGGAGTTTCTTCATGCATATACACCAATAGACATGGTTCGCATGTCTCAAACTTTTCAAAAACGAGTGAGTCCAAAGATCCATCAACATGGAGCTTCTTCATGCGTTTTATACCATTATGACTTACATGGCAGTGCCACAAGTAAGTGGTACTAACTATCATTACTATCTTATATCTTTTGGCATGAAAATGTGTATCCCTACGATCAAAATTCAATAAACCATTCCTTTAGGTGCAAGAGCACTTATTCAAGTTTAATACTAATCTTGATGGTAGAGGGAGTGTGCGATGTTAGATCACATCAAACTTGGAAACATTTCCAACACGTATCGTCAGCTCACTTTTAGCTAGTCTCCGTTTATTCCGTAGCCTTTTGTTTCGAGTTACTAACACTTAGCAACCGAACCGGTATCTAATACCCTGGTGCTACTAGGAGTACTAGCAAAGTACACATTAACACAATGTATATCCAATATACTTCTATCGACCTTGCCAGCCTTCTTATCTACCAAGTATCTAGGGTAATTCTGCTCTAGTGGTTGTTCCCCTTATTACAGAAGCACTTAGTCTCGGGTTTGGGTTTTACCTTGGGTTTCTTCACTAGAGCAGCAGCTGATTTGCCGTTTCATGAAGTATCCCTTCTTGCCCTTGCCCTTCTTGAAACTAGTGGTTTCACCAACCATCAACAATTGATGCTCCTTCTTGATTTCTACTTTCGCGGTGTCAAACATCGCGAATACCTCAAGGATCATCATATCTATCCCTGATATGTTATAGTTCATCATGAAGCTCTAACAGCTTGGTGGCAATGACTTTGGAGAACCATCACTGTCTTATCTGGAAGATCAACTCCCACTCGATTCAAATGATTGTTGTACTCAGACAATCTGAGCACAAGCTCAACAATTGAGCTTTTCTCCTTAGTTTGCAGGTTAAGAAAGTCATCGGAGGTCTTATACCTCTTGACACGGGCACGAGCCTGAAATCCCAATTTCAGCCCTCAAATCATCTCATATGTTTCGCGATGTTTCAAAAACGTCTTTGGTGCCTCAACTCTAAACCGTTTAACTGAACTATCACGTAGTTATCAAAACGTGTATGTCAGATGTTCGCAACAACCACAGACAACGTTCGAGGTTCAGCACACTGAGCGGTGCATTAAGGACATAAGCCTTCTATGAAGCAATGAGGACAATCCTCAGTTTACGGACCTAGTCCGCATAATTGCTACTATCAACTTTCAACTAATTTTTCTCTAGGAACATATCTAAACAGTAGAACTCTAGCGTGAGCTACGACATAATTTGCAAAAACCTTTTGACTATGTTCAGGATAATTAAGTTCATCTTATGAACTCCCACTCAGATAGACATCCCTTTAGTCATCTAAGTGATTACATGATCCGAGTCAAACTAGGCCGTGTCCGATCATCACGTGAGACGGACTAGTCATCATCGGTGAACATCTTCATGTTGATCGTATCTTCTATACGACTCATGTTCGACCTTTCGGTCTCCGTGTTCCGAGGCCATGTCTGTACATGCTAGGCTCGTCAAGTTAACCCTAAGTGTTTCGCGTGTGTTCCGAGGCCATGTCTGTACATGCTAGGCTCGTCAACACCCGTTGTATTTGAACGTCTGAATAAAACACCCGATCATCACGTGATGTTTTGAAACAGCAAACTGTCGCAATGGTGCACAGTTAGGGGAGAACACTTCTTGAAATTGTTGTAAGGGATCATCTTATTTACTACCGTCGTTCTAAGCAAATAAGATGTATAAACATGATAAACATCACATGCAATCAAATAGTGACATGATATGGCCATCATCACTTTGCTCCTTTTGATCTCCATCTTCGGGGCTCCATGATCATCATCGTCACCGGCATGACACCATGATCTCCATCGTCATGATCTCCATCAGCGTGTCTTCATGAAGTTGCCTTGCCAACTATTACTTCTACTACTATGGCTAACGGTTAGCAATAAAGTAAAGTAATTACATGACGTTTAAGTTGACACACAGGTCACAAATAAATAAAGACAACTCCTATGGCTCCTGCCGGTTGTCATACTCATCGACATGCAAGTCGTGATTCCTATTACAAGAACATGATCAATCTCATACATCACATATATCATTCATCACATCCTTTTGGCCATATCACATCACATAGCATACCCTGCAAAAACAAGTTAGACGTCCTCTAATTGTTGTTTGCATGTTTTACGTGGCTGCTATGGGTTTCTAGAAAGAACGTTTCTTACCTACGCATGAACCACAACGTGATATGCCAATTGCTATTTACCCTTCATAAGGACCCTTTTCATCGAATCCGATCCGACTAAAGTGGGAGAGACAGACACCCGCCAGCCACCTTATGCAACTAGTGCATGTTTGTCGGTGGAACCGGTCTCACGTAAGCGTACGTGTAAGGTTGGTCCGGGCCGCTTCATCCCACGATGCCGCCGAATCAAGATAAGACTAGTAACGGCAAGCATATTGAACAATATCGACGCCCACAACTACTTTGTGTTCTACTCGTGCAAAGAATCTACGCAATAGACCTAGCTCATGATGCCACTGTTGGGGAACGTAGCAGAAATTCAAAAAATTTCCTACGAATCACCAAGATCTATCTATGGAGAGACCAACAACGAGTAGAAAGAGAGTGCATCTACATACCCTTGTAGATCGCTAAGCGGAAGCGTTCAAGTGAACGGGGTTGATGGAGTCGTACTCGTCGTGATTCAGATCACCGATGATCCTAGTGCCGAACGGACGGCACCTCCGCGTTCAACACACGTACAGCTCGACGATGTCTCCCACGCCTTGATCCAGCAAGGAGAGAGGGAGAGGTTGAGGAAGACTCCATCCAGCAGCAGCACAACGGCGTGGTGGTGATGGAGGAGCGTGGCAATCCTGCAGGGCTTCGCCAAGCACCTACGGGAGAGGAGGAGGTGTCACGGGAGGGAGGGAGGCGCCAAGGGCTCAGGTATGGATGCCCTCCCTCCCCTCCACTATATATAGGGGCAGGGGAGAGGGGGGAGGCGCAGCCTTGCCCCTTCCTCCAAGGAAAGGGTGCGGCTAAGAGGGGGGGAGGAGTCCAACCTCCCCAAGGCACCTCGGAGGTGCCTTCCCCCTTTAGGACTCTCCCCTTTTTCCTATATCTTGGCGCATGGGCCTCTAGGGGCTGGTGCCCTTGGCCCATGTAGGCCAAGGCGCACCCCCTACAGCCCATGTGGCCCCCCGGGGCAGGTGGCCCCACCCGGTGGGCCCCCGGGACCCTTCCGGTGGTCCCGGTACAATACCGATGACCCCGAAACTTGTCCCGATGGCCGAAACAGGACTTCCTATATATAAATCTTTATCTCCGGACCATTCCGGAACTCCTCGTGACGTCCGGGATCTCATCCGGGACTCCGAACAACATTCGGTAACCACATACAAGCTTCCTTTATAACCCTAGCGTCATCGAACCTTAAGTGTGTAGACCCTACGGGTTCGGGAGACATGCAGACATGACCGAGATGTTCTCCGGTCAATAACCAACAGCGGGATCTGGATACCCATGTTGGCTCCCACATGTTCCACGATGATCTCATCGGATGAACCACGATGTCAAGGACTCAATCGATCCCGTATACAATTCCCTTTGTCTAGTGGTATGGTACTTGCCCGAGATTCGATCGTCGGTATACCGATACCTTGTTCAATCTCGTTACCGGCAAGTCTCTTTACTCGTTCCGTAACACATCATCCCGTGATCAACCCCTTGGTCACATTGTGCACATTATGATGATGTCCTACCGAGTGGGCCCAGAGATACCTCTCCATTTACACGGAGTGACAAAATCCCAATCTCGATTCGTGCCAACCCAACAGACACTTTCAGAGATACCCGTAGTGTACCTTTATAGCCACCCAGTTACGTTGTGATGTTTGGCACACCCAAAGCACTCCTACGGTATCCGGGAGTTGCACAATCTCATGGTCTAAGGAAATGATACTTGACATTAGAAAAGCTTTAGCATACGAACTACATGATCTTGTGCTAGGCTTAGGATTGGGTCTTGTCCATCACATCATTCTCCTAATGATGTGATCCCGTTATCAATGACATCCAATGTCCATGGTCAGGAAACCGTAACCATCTATTGATTAACGAGCTAGTCAACTAGAGGCTTACTAGGGACATGGTGTTGTCTATGTATCCACACATGTATCTGAGTTTCCTATCAATACAATTCTAGCATGGATAATAAACGATTATCATGAGCAAGGAAATATAATAATAATCAATTTATTATTGCCTCTAGGGCATATTTCCAACACTTGTGTGTCTATGGGGTGCCCCCCTCCCCCGTATATAAAGGAGTAGAGGAGGGCGAGAGGCCGTCTGTCAGTGTCAAAACCGGCGGATCTCTGGTAGGGGGTCCCGAACTGTGCGTCTAGGCGGATGGTAACAGGAGGCAGGGGACACGATGTTTACCCAGGTTCGGGCCCTCTTGATGGAGGTAAAACCCTACGTCCTGCTTGATTGTTCTTGATGATATGAGTATTACAAGAGTTGATCTACCACGGGATCAGAGAGGCTAAACCCTAGAAGCTAGCCTATGGTATGATTGTATGTTGTCCTACGGACTAAAACCCTCCGGTTTATATAGACATCGGAGGGGGCTAGGGTTACACAGAGTCGGTTACAAGGAAGGAGATCTACATATCCGTATTGCCAAGCTTGCCTTCCACACCAAGGAGAGTCCCATCCGGACACGGGACAAAGTCTTCAATCTTGTATCTTCATAGTCCAACAGTTCGGCCAAAGGATATAGTCTGGCTGTACGGATACCCCTAATCCAGGACTCCCTCAGTAGCCCCTGAACTAGGCTTCAATGACGATGAGTCTGGCGTGCAGATTGTCTTCGGCATTGCAAGGCAGGTTCCTCCTCCGAATACTTCATAGAAGATTTTGAACACGAGGATCGTGTCCAGCTCTGCAAAACAAGTTCCACGTACAACCGTGGAGAGAATAATATTTCCACAAATCTAATCTGCTGACATACCCCGTAGCGTGACATCACACCACAGCGAGGTCTTTATTTGAATCGTTTTTCATAAGCAATCTCAGTGTGTCTCGCGAGGCAGTTTCCTTGGCACATCTTGTCGAAGCAGAGATCGTGTCCCCTTTATTACGGGATTCTCATTAATACGAACATCGGTAACCCAACCGTGCCTATTGGTAGGACTCCTAGATCTTAGGCAAGTCCCAAACGGCCACGAGGAGGACACTTGATATTCACCCTCTTTATAAAGGGGACAAGGCCTTTTCCTCTCGATCTTAATCGAATCCGCCTCCGCCTCGAGTTCCAACACCCAAAGCTCAAGTTTAGGCACTTCGTACCTTCAACTATGTCCGGATCCAACCTTCAAGGTCGGTGGATGCCTTCCTCCGTCATGGAGGAGGACATCAAGAGGTTGAGAGAGGCCAGATATCTGACCGCCGAAATTTCGCATCGGCTGCCCGCCCGAGGGCAGGTCGTCCCTACTCCCGAACCCAACGAGAACGTCGTGTTCGTCTCCCACTTCCTCCGAGGACTAGGCCTCGCTCTGGATCCCTTTGTTATGGGTTTTATGTTCTACTACGGGCTAGATTTTCACGATCTGGCCCCGGATTCCCTTCTTCACATCTTGACATTTATTGTCGTATGTGAGGCCTTCCTCCGCATTACCCCTCACTTCGGCATGTGGCTCAAGACCTTCAATGTGAAGCCGAAGATGATCAAGGGGCAGCACGCAGCGTGCGGAGGCGCTTCAATAAGAAAAATTGTTGATGCTCTGTGGCCTGAGGGTTACTTCCTAGAGGTGCCCGGATTGTGGCAGCGGGAGTGGTTCTACATCACAGCTCCCCGAAGTGCCAAGTGGGTAGCTGCCCCCACCTTTCGCTCAGGCCCCCCACCACAACTGATGTCATGGATCAGCAGGGGGCTGAGCTGGGGTCCAACCAAGGACGTGCCAATACTGCAAAGCTGTATCCGAGATCTCTTTGAGAGAGATTTCAGTCTGGTTATGGTAGTGCAAGTCATGCTAGTTCGTCAAGTCCAGCCTTGCAAACGCCGGCCCCTTCGCCTATGGGAATTTAACCTGGAAGGACCGCGAGCTGTTCAACATTTCCTTGACATGACGCACGAAGAGATGTACAAATTGTTCTTCGGACCACAAATAATGTGTCCGGACATCACTGAGGATGCAGGTCCGAGCTGCAATCGCCCGGATACCCAAGTAAGTAGCCCCGCATCTGAACACACTGCCTGTTTATTTATCGCAACATTGCCCTAAAAAGACGCTCTTTGACCCAGGATTGGATAGCGAAGGCAAAGTTGATCAGGTGTTCGGGCCCCCTCCCTGAGACCTCACCAAATCCCGTGCTAACCAGGATGCTGGAGATCGCGCCTTATCAAGCGCCCTCAGGAGAAGATAAAGGGGGGAACAAGGAGGCTAGCGCTTCCGTGAAGGAGGTTAGCCGGGGGGAGGAACTAAAACTTCCTCTCCCCAGGGATGGAAGAGAACCGCCTCTGAGGACCCGGAGACAACGGTCTCCAAACAGGGGAAGAAATCTCCGCCGGAGGGTCCTGCCCTGGGGGATACCCTGGCCGCACTATGCCCTCAAGGGGATCAGCCCTCCACCGAGCTGTAAGTAAAAGGGTAAATGAAAATATATCGCTTTACCTCTAAGGAAAATAACCGAGGCATTTATCTTGCAGTTCGGATCTTAGCCCTTCTCAGCAGAGCTCGCCTTCAGGGGATCTTCTTCTAGAGATGATGGAGAGCGAAACGCCTCCCCCTGCCACACCGCCTCACGAGGCGGGCGACCCCGAGGTGTCGTCACAGAGGGTTTCTCCTGATCTGGCAAGGCCAGAAGGTAATCCTATGGCCACCCGAAGTCCTTAGTATCTGGCTCTTGAAGAAAGCAATCAAAAGGGTCCGGCACTGTCTGGTGTGCGGTCGGACGTACTGAGGGATCTGCTAGAGCAAGCGGCTATCTCAGAAGAGCACCGCACATTGATGGGTGCGATGATTGAAAGGATTTCGTCCACCGAAAGCGGGTTGCATGAAGCCTTTATGAGTCTACTGACAGGTTTTGAGGTAAACAAAATGATGTACATTTTTGACAGTATCGCACATTTTTAGATGTGCCCTGTGTAGATAGTAGCCCCTGAGACTCTGGTTGTCGTCGAAAACGGCGGCAAACAGAGGATCATAATCCCAGGTAATAACCAGACCGCCTTTATGTGCAGGTTGTTGAAGCTCCGGTGGCTAGCCGGACTGACGGGTTTGCCGAACTAAAGCAGCAACTGGATGCGGCAGATGTCGATATCGTGCTTGTTAACAAGCGGCTTGACAAGGCATAGGGTAGGTGATTTTTCTAGTGATTGTCACATAGTAAGAGCAGCATGATGCCAGTATCGTTAATATGTTGTGACTGCATATGGAGCTGCCATCGTGGAGACCCTTCGGGCAAAGCTTGCCCGAGCCAAGGAGCAAGCAAGGAGTAGTAATGCGGGTGCTTTAAATGCGGCGAAGAGTTAAGGGCCGAACAGGCTGCACATTGCGAGAGCAAAGAAAAAATTGCCAAGGTTGCCGTGGAGTTAAAAGATGCTGCTGACCGTTACCGGCTTCTTGAAGAAGAAAACCGGGTGAAGGCGACTGACCTGGAGAAGGCCCGGGTGGCTGCCAAGGAAGCCCGCTCCAAAATTAGAGCGACTAAGGAGGAGCTGAATCAAGCTGTGGATATCGTTTCTGGGAAGCCCTTCTTGTTGCGGACTAAGTTCGGAGATCCGAAATATGCTCCTCTGGACCGGTATGGAGTTTTGCGGGTGAGTACATGGATTTGGCTGCAAGTGCTGCGGATGCGACCGAGTACTTCAAGGATCAGAAAGGTCCTGAAGTGGAGAAGTTGTTCTGGTCACAGTTTCACGCTCCAGTCGATTGACCGGTTGGGCCGAGCTCCATAGATTATCCGGACGTGCCATGAGGTCCTTTGTGGATCATTTGTGGCCAGGAGGGCCAAGGCCGAATAGCTACTTTAGCTTAGTGCAACAATTCCTTGGCGATGTGCCACGCATCGATGTAGTAAAGAGGTCAGCATGCATAGAAGGCTCGCGGATGGCCCTTGCCCGTGTCAAAACATACTGGGCGAAGATGGATGCCACTACTGTTGCGGCACAGGGTTCGGCCATAGGTCGAGTGGCTGCCGAGCACTACTTTGAAGAAGTTCTTGAAGGCGCTAGTTTGATAGAGGCTCAGTGCTCAAAGAATATTATGTTTAAGTGACATGTATTCCCATTGTAAAAACAATGTTTTATTGAGTTTATCAAGGCTGTATTTATACTTTTGCCCGAAAGTACTATGATGCCTCCTGTGTGGCCGTTTATGTATATATGTATATAACCTAAAAGATGGCAGTCGTCGGCTTCAGCCCCCACGCATATAATGCGGGGGTGTTCGCAGAAGACGCATGTTCACACTTGATCCAACGTCTTGGTCCATTAAGGAGGTGATAGCGCAGCGAACTAGGCAATTGGACTATAATGCTTTAACACTTTCACTTAGCCAGAGGAGTTTGACAGTGGGGCTACTATATAGCCCCTGGTGGCTCCGCGCTCATCCGGATTCGGGGCGCGTACATGCCTGGCCGGGAAACGGCCCTTCGCTAAGGCGGAGGAATCCCGAAGATTCCGCTAGGTCATCGAGTGGTTGACCAGTCTCACGCTATATCATGATAGTCAGTTTTCGGCATTCTCTACTAAGGTGCTCGTCCGGATGAACCAGGGCACAATCGCAGTAGTTCTCCTGGTGCCGCCTTAGCCGATAGAGCGGAACGTAAGGCAGCAAAACACAGGAGCCGGGCAAACCCAACATTTGACCAAAGACATGATTCGGAGCTGATGCGTATAAGGCCAAACTCGCGACGCCGAACTCTCCCTAAGGTACTCGGTCTTTATGATGTAAACCGGGCCTAAACAGTGCCCTTTGTAATAAGCCCCTAGTGTCCAGATACATGCAATATTCTGACGTGGCCACATGCCAATACGTCAGCATCCTTCTCAATTGTACTGAGAATCCGGGGGATGTGTATCAACAAGAGACAGTAAAAAAGGTTCACGCAGGGTCTTAATCTAAAAAGAATCCTTGGAACGGGTCCCTGCTGCACGTCTGCGCCTGTGTCTCCGTTGTGCCATATCCTGGACGGGTGTAGCACGATGGTCATCTGTAAAAGAGAGGAACTTAGTTGAAAAGTTGTCATGCAAAAAAGTAGGTTATACTAAATAAACCATGTACAGTTCAAGATGAGTAAAGTTGAGCCTAATTGTCACTTGTTTACACGCATTGAGCCCCTTGTACTGTTATAGGGGTATAGCCATCAAACTTGTATCAATTATATATAGCTGCGCCGGACTCGTCTAACCGTGTCTGTGGTCTTAACGACCTGTCAGATGCTCTAGGTGGTGAGGCCGTCTAGTGTGCGGCTGCCAAGGCGGCCGCACGGTCTTTCGCGCGCAAGGAGCGCTCAATATTTCCATTTACTATAATAATGCCACGTGGACCGGGCATCTTAAGCATGAGAGAAGCATAATGTGGTATTGTGTTAAAGCGAGCAAAAGCTTCGCGTCCGAGTAGTGCTTGATAGCCACTTTGGAACGGAGCAATGTGGAAGGTTAAATTTTCGCTGCGGAAGTTATCGGGAAAGCCAAATATAATCTCTAGTAGCAGGGAGCCCGTGCAATGGGCTTCTGGGCCTGGCGTTACTCCTTTAAAGGTAGTATTGCTATGGCTAATTTTTGTTGGGTCTATCCCCATTTTGCGGACTGTGTCCTGGTATATCAGGTTTAAACTACTATTGCCGTCCATCAGGACTCGTGTGAAGTGGTATCCGTCAATTATCGGGTCTAACACCAAGGCAGCCCATCCTGCATGTCGGATACTTGCCGAGTAATCCTGATGGTCAAAGGTGATCAGTTGGGACGACCAGTGGAAGAACTCCGCGGTGATAGGCCCTGGGGACTGTGTCTCTAGGAGTGCTGTTTTGTTTCTCCCCTTCGTCACGTGTGATACATCTACTATTTTGACTTCTGGTGGGAATTTCTTCTATTCCCCAGTGCTTTGCTTGCGAGGCTCGTCCTTGTCTTCGCTTGGCGTATCCTGCCCCTTGTGTTCGGCGTTGAGTTTGCCGGACTGCTTGAAGACCCAACATTCTCTATGGGTATGATTTGCAGGTTTATCGGGGGTGATGTGGATCTGGCATATTTGGTCCAGAATCTTGTTTAGGCTGGACAGTTCATCTCTGTTGCCCTTGGAGGGCAGCTTTTGCTGACCTGGCCGAGAGCTTCTGAATCCGGCGTTTACCGCCGTGCTCTTCGGGCTGTCTTCTTTATTCCGGCGCTTGTTTTTGCTGCGTCGTGATTTCCTGTTTCCGTCCCTGACTTCAGATGTACTTGGGTCGCTGGTGCTGCATCGGGCTAACCAGTTGTCCTCGCCCACGCAAAAGCGGGTCATGAGGCTTGTTAATGCTGCCATTGTTCTCAGCTTTTGTTGGCCGAGGTGTCTGGCAAGCCATTCGTCTCGAACGCTGTGCTTGAAAGCTCCTAAGGCTTTGGCGTCCGGACAATCGACTATTTGGTTCTTTTTAGTGAGGAACCTGTTCCAAAGCTTTCGGGGTGACTCTCCGGGCTGTTGAGTTATATGACTTAAATCGTCTGCATCCGGTGGTCGGACATAGGTCCCTTGAAAATTCGCCCGAAAAGCATCTTCGAGCTCTTCCCAACTTCCAATGGAATTTTCGGGGAGGCTTTTAAGCCAGTGCCGAGCTGGCCCTTTGAGCTTGAGGGGTAAGTACTTGATGGCGTGGAGATCGTCTCCTCGAGCCATGTGGATATGGAGGATGTAGTCCTCAATCCAGACCCTAGGGTCTGTCGTTCCGTCGTACGCCTCTATGTTTACGGGTTTGAATCCCTCTGGAAATTCATGGTCCAGCACCTCATTGGTGAAACATAGGGGGTGCACGGCACCCCTGTATTTGGGTGTACCGTGGTGTTCGGATTTTTGTTGTGTTGCATTGCGTGCTGGAGCGCGCTTGCTTGGTCCATAGATGGATCTGGCTGCGCCGTCCTTTTGATGCGAGCCCTCACGTGGATCGCGTACTGGCTAGTGTGCGGCGTCGTTTGCCGCTCTAAGTTGGCCACGAGGTCGTCTATCCGACCGGATGGTTGTTTTGTTTTTTGATTGCGGGGGATCTAAGGCCTCCTCATCAAATTCAGGTAGCAGCTTCCGCTTCGGGTAGCTCTTTGTGTGGCGACTACCGCCGTATTTTGCTGCAGTGTTGAGTACATTACTCCATCTAATTCTGAGTGTGTCTTGTGCAGCCCTGAGCCTTTGCTTCTGCTTTTTCAGACTCCTCGCAGTGGCAATAACCCTTTGATGGGTATTCTGTTGCTCCGGGTGCCTGTCCGGTGTCATGTCATTCGGACTGTTATCCTCACCGGAGTCGGGTTGTTCGGTTTGATTCTCCGTGTTGCCGTGGTCGGACAGTGGTTCAATGCCATGTTTGTTGTCCGTTAGCTCACCCTGCTCTATCGCTGGGTCTATATGATCGATGTTTCTGCCGAGGCGGGATTTGGAGCGGCGCTTATGCCGCCGCTTTGACTGCTTCTCGGGGGAACGATCCTCCGCTGCGTCCTTCCGTTCCTCGTCGTCGTTTTCTTTCGGTGTGTCCACCATGTATACATCATATGATGAAGTGGGTGTCCAGTGCCCTGTGGGCAGTGGCTCCTGTTCGTCTCCTGCATCGTCGTCCATACCGTCGATGTCTTCGGAGTCGAAGTCGAGCATGTCGGTCAAATCGTCGACAGTGGCTACTAAGTGGGTGGTGGGTGGGCGGCGAATTTCTTTGTCATACGCATCCCAATCCTGCCGGACATAGTTCGGCCAGGACTCTCCTGACAAGGAGAGAGACTTTAATGAATTCAGTATGACGCCGAAGGGCGAGTGCTGAAAGATATCCGCGAAGGTGAACTCCATGATTGGCGCCCAGTCGGATTCGATAGGCATGGGCGCAGGCAGTTCGGAGTCCATGGTCGGGGAAGGATCCGGCAGTTCGGCGACATGGCTCTCGTTAGGGGTGAAGCTGGCATTTGGCTCTATCGCCGCTGAGAGTGCGGCCTCCATGGCGGGGTCTATCCACCCGTCCTTGGATGGCGCAACTGGCTCCGAATTGAGGGTCGGAGAGGGCGCCGGTGCGATCTCCCGAACACTGTCCGATGGTAGTGCTAAATCATACTCATCGTGACCGTGCAGCGCACTTGGCAAGGGCTCGAATCCGTCGAAGATCAAGTCTCCGTGGATGTCGGTAGCGTGGTTTATGCTTCCAAACCTGACCTGGTGGCCAGGGGCGTAGCTCTCGATCTACTCCAGATGGCCAAGCGAGTTGACCCGCAGTGCGGAGCTGCCAAATACAAAGGTCTTTCCAGGGAGAAAAGTCTCACCCTGGACTGCATCGCTATCGATGATTGAAGGAGCCATCCAGCCTTATGGTGACGACACAGAGCAACTCTCAATGAAAGCACCAATGTCGGTGTCAAAACCGGCGAATCTCGGGTAGGGGGTCCCGAACTGTGTGTCTAGGCGGATGGTAACAGGAGGCAGGGGACACGATGTTTACCCAGGTTAGGGCCCTCTTGATGAAGGTAAAACCCTATGTCCTGCTTGATTGTTCTTGATGATATGAGTATTACAAGAGTTGATCTACCACGAGATCAGAGAGGCTAAACCCTAGAAGCTAGCCTATGGTATGATTGTATGTTGTCCTACGGACTAAAACCCTCCGGTTTATATAAACACTGGAGGGGGCTAGGGTTACACAGAGTCGGTTACAAGGAAGGAGATCTACATATCCGTATTGCCAAGCTTGCCTTCCACGCCAAGAAGAGTCCCATCCGGACACGGGACGAAGTCTTCAATCTTGTATCTTCATAGTCCAACAGTCCAGCCAAAGGATATAGTCCGGCTATCCAGATACCCCCTAATCCAGGACTCCCTCAGTAGCCCCTGAACCAGGCTTCGATGACGATGAGTCCGGCGCGCAGATTGTTTTCGGCATTGCAAGGCGGGTTCCTCCTCCGAATACTTCATAGGAGATTTTGAACACGAGGATCGTGTGCGGCTCTGCAAAACAAGTTCCACATACCATCGTAGAAAGAATAATATTTCCACAAATCTAATCTGCTGACGTACCCCGTAGCGTGACATCACACCACAGCCAGGTCTTTATTCGAATCGTTTTTCATAACCTATCTCAGCGTGTTTCGTGAGGCGGCTTCCTTGGCACGTCTTGTCGAAGCAGAGATCGTGTCCCCTTATTACGGGATTCCCATCAATACGTACATGGGTAACCCAACCGCGCCATCAATTACGGCGCTTGGGGGATAAGCGAGTTTTACCAGGCTGGTGGGGGCGCATAGTTTCGTCCGCCATTATAAAGGGATAAGGTTTCACCTTTTTCTACCCACGCCTTCTTCCTCCTTGCTCATCCATTCTCGCGCACTCGAGCTCCAGCGCCCAAGTCCACATCCTTCTCCTCAACTCTCTCCAAACATGTCCGGAGCGGGAGGCAAGTGGATGGTCTCCTCCGTCACGGAGGGACACATCAAAAAACTACGTGGGGCCGGATACTTAGCCGCGGATATCGCGCACCGGCTGCCAGCCGCGGGTCAAATCATCCCTACCCCGGAACCTCACGAAAGGGTGGTTTTCCTCTCCCACTTCGTCCGCGGACTGGGGTTTCCCCTCCATACATTCGTCCGCGGCCTTATGTTCTATTACGGGCTGGACTTTCATGATCTGGCCCCGAATTTCGTCCTCAACATCTCGGCGTTCATCGTCGTGTGCGAGGCTTTCCTCTGCATCCAGCCCCACTTCGGCATGTGGCTGAAGACCTTCAATATCAAGACAAAGGTAGTGGGCGGCCAACAAGCGGAATGCGGCGGAGCCATGGTGGGCAAAATGCCCAACGTTACATGGCTCGAGGGCTCCTTCGTGGAGACCATAAAGGGGTGGCAATCGGGGTGGTTCTACATCACCGAGTCGCCGACACCAACTGGGTGGCGGCCCCGAGTTTCGATTCGGAATCCCCACACGGCTCACTTCCTAGAAGGAGAAGGGCCTGTCCTGGGGTTCATCGGTGGAGCTGGACGAACTCCAGAAGTGTATCCGAAACATGATAAGCAAAAAACTTAAGCTTGTCAACATAGTCCAGGTCATGCTCTTCTGCCGGATCCTCCCGTGTCAACAACAGGCTTTCAACTTATGGGAGTTCGACCCGGCCCAGCACTAGACTCTACGCGAGCTCTTCGACATGATGCATAAGGACATCTAGAAGGTGCTGTTCAAGGGCGCCGAGGTCCCTCCTTCTCTTACCGAGGACCGCGGGCTAAGCGCGAAGCGCCCTGCGAATCCGGTAAATTCTGTACATCTGGTAGGGTATTTATTTCCCATAGCTTAACCATATGCGGGGTCTGAGCTCCCATGCCTTTGACATGACTGGGTGGAGACATCGAAGCAGATTAACTGTCCGGCCCCTCTGCCCAAAGACCCTGCAGACGCTCTCCTGACGGAGATGCGGACTCCGGCTCCTTATGAGGTGCCGGAGAAGACCAAGAAGAAGGCCAAGGGAACCCGAAAGAGTTCCCGGCGCCAGGTGGTATCGGACTCATCGTCAGATAACTCCGAGACGCACTCCTCCGTGAAAACAAGGAGGATGAAGATGAAGACTTTCCCCCTCCAGCCGGGGGAGACAAGAAAAGGAATGTCGCCCCAACCGGGGAGGCCGAAGGGTCCAAGAAGGGAAGGACTCTCCTTCCGGACTGTTCTACCGCCGCCGCCGACGGCGAAGACGAGTGGTTACTCAGGGCCAAGCCCCTGGCGAAGTCGTAAGTATTTGGATACCAGAGTAACTCATAGCATACTTTTATTGCACTGCTTCTCCTAACATTGAATATGATCATGCAGTCCGCCCCGAGCCCCTATCGACGTATCCTCGTCGGACGGTTCCTTGGACTCGTCGGATATGGATAGTGATACACTTCCAACCGCCTCCTATCCTTGCCCTACGGACAATGTCGAGGTATTGTCTCAAGGGGCATCGAGCCGGGGGAGATAGTCCCGGAGGCGCCTCAAGGCGACCTTCCGGACTCCAGGCGTGAACGGAGCGAGACTCCCAAGGGCTCCAAGTTCGGTCCTCAGCCGAACACCGCGTCGGAACCTCCAGTGGTTCCGGACTCAGGCAGGCGGCCCCTGACGGTGTCCTGGACTAGGGGGTACTCACCACGTCATCTCCCGATCTGTTAGATTGGGCCGAGGACCCCCATGGCCGTATACTCATGGGCCAGTTCGGACGGTTGCCGCATACAAGGAAGATTCCACAAAGACTTGGTGATCAAGACAAGGTCTCCTCCCCACCGGCGTATTCGGCTAGGACTCTTGTTATCCTAGGCCTCTGGTGCATTATATAAACCGAGGCCAGGCTAGTCAATAGGGATATACAACAATCATACCATAGGCTAGCTTCTAGGGTTTTAGCCTCTACGATCTCGTGGTAGATCAACTCTTGTAATACTCATATCATCAATATCAATCAAGCAGGATGTAGGGTATTACCTCCATCAAGAGGGCCCGAACCTGGGTAAACATCGTGTCCCCTGCCTCCTGTTACCATCGATCCTAGACGCACAGTTCGGGACCCCCTACCCGAGATCCGCCGGTTTTGACACCGACAGCCCCCTTCCAAGAGGGGCAAGCCGCCCGTGCCAGTGACCTCTGTCCATCCAGAGGCACCGAACAACCTGCTGGGAGCGCTTCGCGGCGCTTCCATCGACGAAGAGCATCGCACTATTATGAGTGCGGTGATCAAGAAAGTTCAGTCCGCCAAGAGCGGACTGACTGATGTCTGTGCCAGCCTTCTAACAGGTTTTGAGGTAAGTGTTTAAAATATAGGAAAATATTACCGCATAGACAGTAGCCCCTGATGCTCTGTTTGGTGTTCACAAAGAAAAGCCGAATAGAGGATCAAATAATATCTACAGGAGTCTAATATAAGTATGTCTGTATGCGTATGCAGGCATCGCTGCTGACCTCTGCCTCACTGACTGCGGAGGTCGCCGCACTGAGGCAGAACCTCGAGCGGTCTGAGAAAGAGCTTGGCCTTGCCAAGAGGCAGCTCGAGGAGAACAAAGGTAAGTAATGCCTTTTCTATATATATATATATATATATATATATATATATATATATAAGATGTAGTTGCAAAATGATAGGATCATCATGGATGTGCCAGGGGACACGACCGAAGTGGCGACGCTGAAGCAAGCGCTATCCGAGGCCGAAAACAAAGTGGCCAAGGAGCGCACCGAGCGGGAAAAACAAGAGGCACGGGTGGGCGAGGTGCAGCAAGAGCTCCAGGCTCTCATGAAGAAGCACGAGGATTTGGAGCTTGACTCGAAGATGCGAGAGTCCGAGCTTGTCGCGGCCCTCGAAAGCACAAAGCATGCCAAGGCTGAAGCCCAAAAGGCCCTCCAGGAAATTGAGGCGATGAGGAAGATAGTGGCGGGTAAGGCATTCAATATGCAAAGCAAGCATGTGAAAGTAAATTACTTGTTACTTACCCGAGTCCGGAGCTCTCCAGGAGCATTTGCAGATTTGCCTCGCAGCATGTCGGATGCCGCGAAGTATTACCAAGCCGAGGAGGGAAGCTCGACGGAGAAGTTGTTTTGGTCTCAGTATACTCGGACCGAACACCCGATGCCTGTGAGCGACCAGCTGAAGCAACTGGTCGAGCTGCACAAGGCGGCCGAACAGGCCATGAGGGGCCTTATAGTCCGGATATGGCATGGCGACTCCCTTCCAACAGCTACTTCGGCCTGGTGAGGCAGCTTGTGGATGTCTGCCCACGGTTGGAAGTCATTAAGCGGTCCATCTGCATCGAAGGTGCACGCCGGGCTTTTGCCCGTGCGAAGGTGCACTGGGCCAAGATGGACGCCGAGAAGCTGGTGAAGGAGGGGCCGCCGCAGGGCAAGGAGCATCGCCACCCCGAAATGTATTATGAGGGTGTTCTGAAGGGTGCCCGTCTTGTGCCGGATGAGTGTGCGAAGGATGTAATTTTTGAATGAACTTGCTCGTGTGATCCTGTATTATGAAAACTTGTTCATATGCGCTATGCAACGCTTGTTTGAATTTAAAATATTACCTTCTGTGCGGCTGTTTATTAAATCTGAGAGATGGCCAGTCGTCGGCTTCTGCCCCCATGCCACGAGTGCTGGGGTGTTCAGGATAAATCTGAGCACTCTTTTTCCCATTGTTGGGTCCTTCGAGGGAGGTGCTCAGCACAACGAACAAGGCAATCGGACTATAATGCTTTATCACTCTCACTTAGCCATAGAAGTCTACAATTTTAAATTTTGGCGAAGCCCCTAGTATTCGAAAGGCCGAATTCGGGGCGCTATACACGCCTTAAGCCGGACAAAGCCGACTCCTCGCTCTAAGCGGCATAAGTCTTTAGGGACTCGAGACCTCTCGAACAGCGACCAGCTCTCGCCTTATCATGACAGTCAGTTTTAGCTTTCTCTACTGAGGTGCTTGCCCAGATGAACCAGGGCACAATCGCAGTAGTTCTCCCAGTGCTACCTTAGCCGATATAGCGGAACATAAGGTACCAAAACATGGGAGCCGGGCAAACCCAACTATTGACCTAAGACATGATTCGGAGCTGATGCATATAATGCTATAAGTTCGGGGTGCCGCACTGCCGAAAGTGTTCGGACTTCTCACGCCGTATTATGGGGTACGCTTAAGCCCCTGGCGTATTGGCCATACCAGAGTGTACGGGTGCTGAATGTCATGAATGAACATATATATATATATATATATATATATAAGAAGAATAGAGAATGCTATAATAGACTAGTGTTATGCATTGTTTATTCAAAAAGGTGCGTCGAAGCAGAATGATACAAGTAGTGCGATAAGCAAAGAGTAGGACTATTTGACATGTCCCCTCCAAGGGCAAGCTGAGGAATGGTTTTTAGTATTTCACTCGTTATCAGAGACCACCTGGGAGTTCCATGGTGCGACGTAGCTTTCTGCCTCCTTGGTTGTTGTATCGTGTGTTCGGCAATCATACTGCCGGACGGGGTTTTCAGAGAGTAAAGTCCTGAAAGAGAGAAAAAATAATAAGACTGGAAGCCCCTAGTGCGGTTGAGCCGCGTTTTGGGGCGTGCCGTACTCGTGCCCCCCTCCCCCACCTATGCCCATGGTATTTTTAATGCATAATTATGTATGCGTGGCATGGATTTCGTCGTTTGGCTGGGACTGGGGTGGGGGCCGCATTGCTATGCAAGCTCGGAGCATGCCAGGCGGTCTTGTTGCAGATTACTCCGGGCACGCTTGACGGTGTCCAGGCGTTTAATCATCGAACTGGTGGATTGCCTGAAGAGGTTGCTTTGTGCTTCTGCTGCGAGGGCCGCAGTGTGCTCCTCCGTGTGAAGAGAGCGCTCTGTGTTTCCATTTACTGTGATGACCCCCCGAGGTCCTGGCATCTTGAGCTTGAGGTATGCATAATGCGGTACCGCATTGAATCTCGCAAATGCGGTTCGCCCGAGCAGTGCATGATAGCCACTGCGAAACGGGACTATATCGAAGATTAACTCCTCGCTTCGGAAGTTATCCGGGGATCCGAAGACCACTTCCAGTGTGACTGAGCCTGTGCAATGGGCCTCTACACCTAGTATGACGCCTTTGAAGGTTGTTTTTGTGGGTTTGATCCTTGAGGGGTCTATACCCATTTTGCACACTGTGTCCTGATAAAGCAGGTTCAGGCTGCTGCCGCCGTCCATAAGGACTCGAGTGAGGTGAAATCCGTCGATGATTGGGTCTAGGACCAGTGCGACAAAACCACCATGACGGATACTAGTGGGATGGTCCCTACGATCGAAGGTGATCGGACAGGAGGACCATGGGTTGAACTTTGGGGCGACTGGCTCCAACGCATATACGTCCCTTAACGCATGCTTCTGCTCCCTCTTGGGGATGTGGGTTGCGTATATCATGTTCACCGTCCGCACTTGTGGGGGGAACCTCTTCTGTCCTCCGGTGTTCGGCGGTCGGGGCTCCTCCTCGTCATCGCTATGTGGCCCCTTATCTTTGTTTTCGGCATTTAACTTGCCGGCCTGCTTGAACACCCAACATTCCCTGTTGGTGTGGTTGGCTGGCTTGTCGGGGGTGTCGTGTATTTGACACGAGCGAGTATACGGTCCAAACTGGACGGGCCCAGGGTGTGGTTGGTTGGCTTTTTCCGCTGACCGTGTTTAGAGCCTCTGAATCCGGCATTGACTGCCGTATCCTCAGTATTGTCGTTGTTGATGCGGCGCTTGTGTTTGTTGCGACGTGACCTGCCATTGCTATCCTTGCTATCCGAAGTACCATGGTTCTTTGATATGTTATTGCTTTGAGCCAGCCAGCTGTCCTCTCCCGCGCAAAAGCGGGTCATGAGTGTCGTGAGGGCTGCCATAGATTTTGGCTTTTCCTGGCCAAGGTGCCGGACGAGCCACTCGTCGCGGATGTTCTGCTTAAAAGCTGTTAGGGCCTCTGCATCCGGACAGCCGACGATTTGATTTTTCTTTGTTAGGAACCGTGTCCAGAATCGCCTGGCCGATTCCTCTGACTGCTGAATTATGTGGCTCAAGTCATCGGCATCTGGTGGTCGCGCATAAGTGCCCTGGAAGTTGTCGAGGAATGCGGCTTCCAGATCCTCCCAATAGTCAATGGATTCTGCTGGCAGGCTGTTGAGCCAGTGCTGAGCTGGTCCTTCGAGTTTGAGTGGGAGGTATTTGATGGCGTGTAGATCGTCACCGCGGGCCATGTGGATGTGCAGGAGGAAGTCCTCGATCCATACCGCAGGATCTGTTGTGCCGTCGTATGATTCGATATTTACGGGTTTGAAACCCAGGATTTAGTGATCCATTACTTTGTCTGTGAAGCATAGGGGGTGTGCGGCGTCTCTGTACTGGGCTATGTCGCGACGCACCTCAAATGAGTCTTGTCTGCTGTGTTCGGCCCAACCGGATTTACTTTTACTGTATCCGGCGTGATGGTTATCGTCTCGCGTAGTGGCGTGCCCTCGTGATTCATAGATCGATCTTGCGTGTTTTGCTTTGTCCTCCAATACGTCTCGCAGGTCTAGCGTGTTTCCTCGTGCCTTGACATTTTTATTTGAGTGGCGTCGGGGTGCGGGCTGAGCTTTTGGCTGAAATGCCTCTCTGTCGTGGCCACGAGGTGGCCGATCAGCCGCGTCATACGCTGGAGATGTAGGTTTTAATGCTTCCTCCTCCAGTCGGGGTAGCAACCTGCGCTTTGGGTAGCTCTTGGAGGGGCGTTCGAGTTCATATTCCTCGGCCGCAAGGACTTCAGTCCATCTGTCAGCTAGCAAATCTTGATCAGCTTGAAGCTGATGTTGCTAAGCCGGCGCTTGAAGCGCTCTTGCTCGACGGGATCCTCAGGCACGACAAATTCATCATCGTCAAGGCTAACCTCGTCTTCGGAGGGAGGCATGTAATTATCATCCTCCGTCTCTCCATCTGCCGCTCTCTCGGGAGGGCTGGCTTCTCCATCCTCCTGCTCTAAATCTTGCTGGAGGGGATTGTTGTCATCTTCGACACTGTCCGGAGTGCTATTATCTCCTATGCCGGTATCACCGCTTTTGCTTTGGCGAGACTTAGAGCGGCGCCGCTGACGTCGGCGCTTGGGTTGCTTCTTGGAGGGGTCATCCTCCGCTGTCCCGTCGTCATTGCCTTCTTTGGGTGTGTCCACCATGTATATATCATATGATGAGGTGGCTGTCCAGTGCCCTTTGGGCAGTGGTTCCTGTTCGTCTCCTGCATCGTCGTCCATACCGTTGATGTCTCCAGAGTCGAAGTCGAGCGTGTCGGTCAAATCGTCGATGGTGGCTACTAAGTGGGTGGTGGGTGGGCGGCGAATTTCTTCGTCATCCGCATCCCAATCCTGCCAGACATAGTTTGGCCAGGACTCTCCTGACAAGGAGAGAGACCTTAATGAGTTCAGTATGTCGCCGAAGGGCGAGTGCTGAAAGATATCCGCGGAGGTGAACTCCATGATCGGCGCCCAGTCAGATTCGATAGGCACGGGCGCAGGCGGTTCGGAGCCCGTGGCCGGGGAAGAATCCAGCAGTTCGGCATCACGGCTCCCGTGAAGGGTAAGGTCGATACTTGGCTCGATCGCCGCTGAGGATACGGCCTCCGTGGCGGGGTCTATCCACCCGTCCATGGGTGGCGCAATTGGCTCCGAATTAAGGGTCGAAGCGGTTGCCGGTGCGGTCTCCTGAATATTGTCCGATGGTAGAGCTAAATCATGCTCATCGTGACCGTGCGGCGCACTCGGCAGGGGCCCGAATCCGTCGAAGATCAAGCCTCCGCGGATGTCAGCCTTGTAGTTTAAGCTTCCAAACCTGACCTGGTGGCCAGGGGCGTAACTCTCGATCTGCTCCAGATGGCCAAGCGAGTTGGCCCGCGGTGCGAAGCCGCCGAATACAAAGATCTGTCCGGAGAGAAAAGTCTCACCCTGGACTGCATCGCTATTGATGATCGAAGGAGCCATCAAGCCTAACGATGACAACACAAAGGAACTCAACGAAAGCCAGGCTTCAATGACGATGAGAGAGGGAAGGAGGAGAGAGAGGAAAGGAGGAGAGAGGGGGAAGGAAAGGGGGGCGCCGCCCCTCCCCCCTCCTTGTCCAATTCGGACTAGAGGGAGAGGGGGTGCGCGGCCTGACCTAGCCTCCCCTCTTCTCCACTGAGGCCCAATAGGCACATTACACTCCCTGGGGGTTCCGGTAACCCCCCGGTACTCCGGTATTTGTCCGAACTTGCCCGGAATCCTTCCGAAGTCCAAACATAGTCGTCCAATATATTGATCTTTATGTCTCGACCATTTCGAGACTCCTTGTCATGTCCGTGATCATATCCGGGACTCCGAACTACCTTTGGTACATCAAAACACATAAACTTATAATACCGATCATCACCGAACGTTAAGCGTGCGGACCCTACGGGTTCGAGAACTATGTAGACATGACCGAGACTCGTCTCTGGTCAATAACCAATAGCGGAACCTGGATGCTCATATTGGCTCCTATATATTCCACGAAGATCTTTATCGGTCAAACCGCATAACAACATACGTTGTTCCCTTTGTCATCGGTATGTTACTTGCCCGAGATTCGATCGTCGGTATCCTCATACCTAGTTCAATCTCGTTACCGGCAAGTCCCTTTACTCATTCCGTAATGCATCATCCCGCAACTAACTCATTAGTCACAATGCTTGCAAGGCTTATAGTGATGTGCATTACCGAGAGGGCCCAGAGATACCTCTCCGACAATCGAAGTGACAAATCCTAATCTCGATCTATGCCAACTCAACAAGCACCATCGGAGACACCTGTAGAGCACATTTATAATCACCCAGTTACGTTGTGACATTTGGTAGCACACAAAGTGTTCCTCCGATACTCGGGAGTTGCATAATCTCATAGTCATAGGAACATGTATAAGTCATGAAGAAAGCAATAGCAACAAACTAAACGATCATCGTGCTAAGCTAACGGATGGGTCAAGTCAATCACATCATTCTCTAATGATGTGATCCCGTTAATCAAATTACAACTCATGTCTATGGTTAGGAAACATAACCATCATTGATTCAACGAGCTAGTCAAGTAGAGGCAAACTAGTGACACTCTGTTTGTCTATGTATTCACACATGTACTAGGTTTCCGGTTAATACAATTCTAGCATGAATAATAAATATTTATCATGATATAAGGAAATATAAATAACAACTTTATTATTGCCTCTAGGGCATATTTCCTTCAACAACAACAACAGAATGGTGGTTTTGGTACGTCGGATATGAAGATTTGTCATAGATTAAAAATCATAGTGACAAAAAAACATGACGCCAAAAAGGTTGAATGTCCAGGTGAATTAGAAGCACCATCCATGACACTATTAACATAAAAACTACTAGGTGACTGAACATGATGAAAAAAGTGATCAAACATAAACTTGCAGGTCCCGGTAATTTTGAAGCATCACACGTGGTAATTTTGAGAACCAGGACCTTATAATTTCAAGCACTATAGACTGGTAATTCAAGCATTATGCCCCTGATAAATTTAAGCAATATACTCTTGTAATTCCCATAACCATGACTCTGATATAATTCCAAGCACTATAGCCTGGTAATGCAAGCACTATGCCCTGGTAATTTCAAGCACTATGAGACTGTAGTATTAAGCAGTAAAAGATGATGGGAACAAGAGAACTAGCAAGGTAATCATGAACAAAGGGGATAGAGACCTAATTTTACAACATGCAATTATCAGGTCATGAACAAGGCACAAATCATGAACAAAATATGGAAACCTAACCAACAACACATAATACATGTGTCACACAAACCATCAAGGGGGCAAATCTGGATTTAGTGTACAACCCCACCTACATACAACTTACAATTCAAACTCTAAAAAACCACCTACTGCAGATTCCAAACCACATGCCAAAATGAAATCCATGGACCACACATAACAAATCCGAAATGCACCCCCAAATTAAATCTACAAAAATCAACAACTCACAAAAAAACGACGGGGAACCGCCACAAAACAACAACACCACCCACCCGCTGACCAAATCCGCATGAATCAATCACATCCCGTACTTGATCTGCTAGCAACTGTCCACACAATCCTAACGTTGCCGTTGAATGACCTTACACTATCGGCCGATACGAGGAGCACAACAACGCAGATCCGCTGCGGAACGGAGGGGGGGAAAGCATTGCACAAAACAGGGGAATGGGGAAGGAACCTCACCGGCAAACAACCGCCGTCCACCGCAAAACCAGAACGTGCTTCTCCCCGAATCACCGCGGATGGAGGAGAGATTGAGAGGCGAGGCATAGCAATGTTGAGTTGCCCACGGTCGCGAAACTGAAGAGAGGGGGTGAATGCGGGCAGAGAAAAGAGGGATGTGGAGATCGTGCGCTATTGGGCGAAGTGTGCGGTGCGACAAGGACCCACACAAGTCAGTTAGAGACGCACGGCGCGATGGCTACGCGCACACGAGAACACACGGTTCATCGTGAACTAACCACGCCAGCGCATTCGGACGTCAGATTCAAAAAGGACGGCAACAACGTCGTTCGGATTTTTACGGTTTTCAGGTGGTTCGGATTTTATCTTTTTCGGTTTTTATAAAGATATATGTGTTTTTTTGCAAAAATATACTCACTCTATCCTAAAATAAGTGACTTAACTTTGTACTAAATTATTTTGGGACAGAGGGAGTAGTATTTTCTCTGTTTCGTTTTGAATTATAAGATGTTTTTCTTTTTTGCGAGTGATTATAAGATGTTGTTAACTTCTTTCAAAATCAGATGTATACAGACATGTTTTAGTGTGTTTGTTCACTCGTTTCAGTTCGTATTAAAAAAATATTATAGTATTTATAGCCATATAGGAAGAGCAGTTGAACTCGCGGAGGCAAAGAAAAAGCCAAGAACAGTACCGTGGAGGGGACCGAGGACAACAATCCCCGGCCCCAGGATACCGGGAAGCCAGAGGGGAAACTGGAACTTCATGGAGGGAAGCTGCACATCTCGCCCCGCTCACGCTGCGGTGGAAGTTGCAAGTTGCAACTCCAACTCCACCGCTGGGAGCCCAGCCGCAGCCCCAAACCCAGCACCAGCCGTCCGCCCTCCCTCCCTACCTTCGTCGGTTGTCTCTCTCGGTCACGCTCGCGCTCACGCGCCCACGCACGCACCGCATCGGATAGATGAAGATGGACGTCCCCCCGCCCCCTCCCCCTCCCCAACCCTCACCTCCCTCCCGTTCCCGTGGCCTGCCTGAGTCCCGACTCCACGCGGCCCCGCTCTCGGTTCCCCTCCCTTCCCCGTCCGGATCTATCTACCTTTCCCCCCACCCACCCCTCCGCC